>NW_018020632.1:42994-94729 GCF_002006095.1 Pseudomyrmex gracilis
TACAAATCTATACTTTACGTCACATGTGCTGTAGATTTGCAGTATCGGCAGTGAAGATCGAAACGCAGCCCATGTAAGTATGAGAGAGTAAGAGAAAGAGAAAGAGAGAAGAAACGGCATAAGAAACGGGCTAGCAACTAGGCAAATGTAAAATTAACTTTTTTAAAAAATCCATTGATATCATAACTATAAATAAAAAAATACTCTACTTATTTATTGTCACTTGTTTTTCTGTAATATTTATTTAAATATAAAGGCACACTAATAGGGACAGTTACCCTATGTAATAGGATAAGGTAGAAAGAAAATTGTAAGAAATGTAACCAAGTTCCCTTCTTGGCCGTCAGGCTGAAGTAATAATAAATAATAATAATATTGTTTTATAAATATTTAGTGACCATAAAGACCATGACTTTTTAAGTGTTACTATGCCACAAATAAAAATCTCGTACTTATATGTAGGGAGTGATAATTTATATAAAAAGAAGTGTGTGTGTGTGTGTGTGTGTGTGTGTGTGTGTGTGTGTGTGTGTGTGTGTGTGTGTGTGTGTGTTAGATTTATACTTAGTTTTAGATCGTTTGTCTATTTTAAGTTTCTAAGTCATAGTCTGATCTCATTATGTTCTTGTATGTTATTTCTATCTCTATTTTGTATGTCATTCTTTTTTACGTTATTAACTTTTAAACTACAAATATATTGTAATATCGACATATATTATATAGAGATAACAATAACCGCAACAATTTTTAGAAAATTAAGATTTAAAAGATTCGACTATTTTATTCTAAAAAATTGTTTATCCGTCCGAGCAGTATATAAGCAGTATTTTATGAAAATAAGTCTAAACTTCTAATTGCTTGTTTGATCGACATAACAAGTTCATTACCGCCTTAATTGCTAAAAAAAAATGCTTAAGACCATTATTAGAAGCCGAAGAAGTTGCGGAATATATAATGCTCGATTTACAATGCTCTAAATAGTTACAAAAGTACATGCTAAGGCCTTGGATCAATTAATTATTACAACAAGTTATACATATGTATATGTATAACTTGTTATAATAATTAGTCACTTAGATAAGTTTTGCATATTGTAAAAGAAAAACATTTAAGATACAAGCATTAAGATAAAAGCTAGTCTTACTCCACAATGGAGCGTTTTTATTATTATCAATGACATGTTTAACAATAATGTAACTAAAGTGCCTATAATTATAAAGTATATTATTTTTTCGGTACACAAGAGAGAGATAGTGTACTTTGCGTGAAATAAAAGTTATAAACTACAATCTTTGCAAAAATGCCATTATGCTATGTTTACATATCATCGCAAGTCAGTCGTGCGCAGAAACAATTTTATATATATGTATTCATGTATATATATATAAATAGTTTTTATTTATTTTTATAGATTCAAGCAAGTTGTTTACGTGCACTAATTCATAACATATTTTAGAACAAGTGATCGCGCTTCTTTCTTTTTTTTTTAACTCTCGTATCTCTCACATATCATTGATATAAGTGTATAACAGTATACATTGTTAGAAAGTTTAACAGCTTTTCAAGGAAGGGATGAAGTTAAACAGGAAGTATTTAAAACGTCCGTCCTTTTTAGATCATTTGGATGGAAGATAAAGTGTGTCCCGAAGTCAATAGTCGACTAGGCCTCTATATATAAAGAGAAAATAACACAATTAGTAGCATATAAAACACTTTTTATCTTGTTTTTTTTTGCATCAATATAAATTAACATAAATTAATATAAATCAACATAAATTAAATTAATTAATGACTATATTTACACGGCAATTGTACTAGTCGTTTGACCGATGTTGATTCAACAACCACACGATAAATAAATCAGTAAATCAGATTATCGTTACGGTGTAAATGTAGTCCGATTGTTTCTTTGTATTTTTTTTTTTTTAATAAGATTATAAATAGAGATAACACGGCATTTTTTAATTTAAATTGTCGGATTAACTGCAATCGACTGAACTTTACCGACTGCTCTTTGGACTCAACGAACGGTGCGGCGAGTCTCTGTATCGTCTGCGTGATGATTCAGTTCTACTTCGGTCGCGATCACTGCGTCGATCTCTTTCTCTGTCTCTATCCCGTTCACGATCACCATCCAAATCCCGTCTCTCGCGACGCACAGCGAAGTGCCTTGGACTACGATTGGGGGTTGGCGAACGAGATACAGAAGAACGAGTGTCAGAACTGTGACCCTCATATCGATGTCTTCGCTCTCTTTGTCTGAAAATCATAGAATCAACATTACCATTTAGATGAATATTAGAACTTTGAACTAAATGAATACTGTGTCTAAAAACCAATTACTTTCTACGAAGCTTCAGAGACATTTCTCGAATTTCGTCTTCCCGATCTTGTCTCTGTTGTTCCATTTTCTCAATTCTTAACTGTTCAGCCTTTTTATCAGCTTTATCTAAAAGAACATATTATTTATGTCGCAAGATAGTTATTTTTTTACAACGTATGTAGCTTATTCACATTTAAATAAATAAATAATCAACTCTTACACTGTCTGTTTAGCAGAGCCTGCATTTTCCTCTTAAGCCGCTCCTGAGGTGTTATTTTCAATGACTGAAAAAGATAAACTCTTAAACATCTATAAATCGATATCACACTGTTGATGTTATTTAGTCCAATATGCACATTGCCATGTACATATGGCACTAACTTGTTATTACAACATATAGAATACAAACTAAAGATAATCATTAAAAAAAGATTGTTTCTTTTATTATCATATGATTTGTAAATACACGAGCAAATTAAGAAAAAAAAAAAGAGTTCAAATTCATCAAAAATTAACAATTCTCAAAATAGCATAGCACAATGTGAACTTTATAATTTTTTTTTAGTGAATCTAACTCGTCGTTGCTCAATAAAATATTTAAAAATAAAATAAGAAATGAACTCAGATAATGACGTCAAATACGTCAATGACTGTGATACAACAACGAAAACGAGAAACGCCTGTTGAGGCTCCTCGTTCTGATGGTACTTATATAGAGACAAGCATGTTCTGTCTTTATTCTCTGTGCGTTAAGTGACTAAGAAAGCGTTACGGTTCTTACTGACTTTGTGCCCGCCACCAGAATTTGTACTTAACCCTGCTTTTGGCTTGTTCCTGCAATTTTCAGAGAAAATTTGAGTCCATCTAAAACTATTCATTTGTATTTTAACTAATATTCATTGTTTAACTTTTACTAAGTATGTGCTTACGTGCTTGCGTTAGTCATTGGTGTTTTTGGTACTGTTGGACTGGATTTTACTTCGTTATCAGATAACTCTAGTTCAAGACTTGATGACTTTCCACGTCGGCCATAATACCTACAAAACAGATACAGGTCATACGTTCGTCACGTGGCGTTAAAAAAAAAAAAAAATAAATGATAATTTCTTACCTCGGAAGTGCTGGCGTCTTATTGTCCTCACTGCGTGATCGTTTCAAACTAGACTCACTTCTCGATCTTGACCTGGATCTTGTCGGAGATTTTGATCTCGAGCGCGATTTCGACTTTGACTTCGACGGCGAGTAACGTCTCTTTCGATAGCTGTCTTTAGAGCGACTTCTGTTACGCGATTTAGATCTCGATCTCGATTTCGACTCACTGCTTGATGATGAAGTTCTTGATTTCTTCAAACGTGAACGAGATCGCGTTCTGGATCGAGTGGTTGAACGAGTTCTAGATCGACCGATACTTCTACAGCGTGATTTACTACGCGTTCGCGATCGTCTAGACCTGCTTCTTGTTCGGGATCTTATGTACTTTCGCGGTCTCGAACGCGCTCTTCTAGATCTAGAACAAGATACAATTCAAAACACGTTAGATCGCAAACAACAATTCGAGTTAAAGACCGTGTTGAACAAGATTGTAAAGAAATTCTTGCGATAAAAAAGTATACTTTGTCCTGTTATATTTTGCGTTTCTTTTACCAACTTACCTTACTCTCGAGCTACTCCGTTTGCTATCTCGTGATCTGTATGACTTTGTTCTACTAACAGAGCGCGAACAACTTCTTGATCTAGACTTGGATAACTTTCTACTGATAGTTCTATCATTGAAAGCAGGACTGTCCGACCTTCGTCGTCTAAGATGAGAATAATTGACTTTTCTCGAGCTCGACGAAGATACATGCGATGTGCTGCCGTGAGTTTCTTCTTCCCCGCCGAAGCTCGTAATGTAAGTAATCTGACCCGTATTCACGGGCGATGCAGATCGCGATCGCGATTTAGAAGACGATTTTCTATAAGGATTATATTCGGGACTCTCTCTGGCTGCATAACTAAAGAGAGAAATAACACATTCCTAATATAATAAGCAATTATATCTTTGAGACGACAAACAAAGTAACAAGTAGCCGTTACCTCGGCGGGCTCATAACACGACCTATCATTTTTTTTTCTCTAAACGCACGTCGTTCCCTACGCGATCGCCGACCCTATTTGAGAGAAACAAACTATATACTATAAGATTGTGTGCGCATGTATTGCTAAAACTGATATTTACCGAATACATAGCTTTTTCTTCTTCTTGTTTACGAGCTTGTCGCAAAGTTTCGGCTTCTTCAAAATCTTGGGTTAAAAAGCTAAAGTAATCTTGACCTAAAAGTCCATACTTTTGAGCTACTAAATTCATTTCGTGCGCCTGAGATGCTTCTATTTGTGAGACATCTACACATATGTCTAAAAACAAGAACAATGTCGCATATCAAAATTGGTTCTTTTTTTATTTGGATTCATCTAACGGGTTTCGCACACACACACACACACACAGGACGCGTCAAAACGCGTGAGTCATGCGCTAGTCAATCAACATTGGGTGTGTTTAGCCGAAGTTAGCGCTACGTAGCGCTAACTTCGGCTAAACACACACATTGTCTTTTGCTTTCCACGTAGAAAAATATACCTAAATCTATATCACTATCCTCGTCATCTCCTTTGTCTTCCGAGGCAGTTGAATCGACTGGTTTTACTGTCTCAGGTATTGGCTCTTCCGTTTCATAATTATATCCAATAGCTGCGGTGTTTGCAGATTTTTTCTTATCTTTTGCAGAATCTAATTTTGTGGACGAACCGAATTGTTCCTCTAGATATATTTGATGAAGGAACTTTTCTTCAGTCACTAAATAAAACGAATTATATTATTATTTAGCGAGAATTTCTAACCAATACAGCGAAAGAGAATTCTTAATGAATGTTCATTATGTAGCTTCTGTAAAACAAGATAAATCACAGGCAACAACCTACCGCCTAGAAACTCATTTTGTACAATTATACGATAGCGTTCGTAATTGATATGTCTGTCTTCACTTGTCAGAGCAATATCAACATCAATTGTATCAGGTGCTTCAGGTATCCAATCCAGATGTGCTCTCACATCAAAACGATCTATAAGATTATCTTCATTGCCTTGCCAGGGCATCCTACAGAATCAAATTTATTTTTCCAATATTAAAACAAAGTAGTGTCTCTCCTCCCTTGGTATCATTGACCATGTTTTATACAACAATTCAATTTAGTAACTATTTTTGTGAAATTAACTAATTATATTCCAGGTTCATAATTACATACATGTTTGCAGGACTGTCACCTGCTGCTGCTATTGCTGGATCTAAATGTATTTTACAGGGTCTACCATGTAATTGGAGAAATTGTGTAGGATCTGATTTCTAGAACAATATAAAAAAAAAAAATTAAATTCTACATATATATAGTTGTATTAATATTATTCTTATTTAAAATATTTTTCAAGTGTCATATATATTTGCGTCGGTAATTTTTGTCTTGTAATTAAAGTTTAGAAGGTAAAAAATGAGCGCAACAAGAACAAGATCTATTAAATCTGTTAATTAGAAATAAGAGATCCATTAGATCCGTTAATTCGAATTAAGAAAAAAGAATTTGTGTCGTATGTCGAAGGTCAGTTGTCAAAAATAGAAAAAAAAGTGTTTTCTGTCATTCGTAAGAAACAAATTAACGTAACATACAAGTCTAAATTACGCAAAATACGATATGTGTGAGTATCGGACGTGTTCTCGCGTTCTTACGATTTTCTCGTAATAATCCCGTCGACGTTCCGCTCGGCGCCGATAATCGACTAACATCCCGCGGATCTTCTTTTCCTGCTTGCGCGCTTCGTGCCACATTCTGCCGCCCGTTTTCTTCACGGAGAAACTCATTTTCCATCGGGGATTAATTACACGCAATTAATTTGACGCGAGTGCCATCCGACCGGCTGTAATTGTTAAAAAATTGAAGCGCTGGTAATTGACAAGCCCAATCTCTCCCGCGAGTATCCGCGAAACGGACAATTGGCGGACATGGCCGATGGCGGACATGTTATCTCGCCGATTCGGATACATATCTATAGCTGCGTTCCGTTTTATGCATATGAGCGCATTTATCTATACTATACGTGACGTGTACTATACATAAATGCGCGTAAAACGGAACGCAGCCTGTCAGATGTTCAGATTCGTTTCTTTCCTCTGCGTCGGAACTTTAACAAGGGCTGTGTTCCGATTTCCCACCCAAGTGCATCCAAGTGTCATTTTATCCTTGTTTCATATCTGAGTGAGTGATAAAAATAAAAGTATACTCGGGTGAGGAATCGGAACATATAGGTTGCGTTCGTAGAGCGCGCTATCAGCGCTATTGCGTCATTCTATCTTTGTTTTACATCTAATGAGCAATAAAGATAGAATGATGCAACAGTGCTCGCTCCACAAACGCAGCCTTAGCCAAGCAAGGATTAAAGGCCGCTGCACAAAACTCGACTGGAAGAGACGCGACGACCAATCATTTTCCGCGAAAAGTAAATTACGTAGCATTTATTAGCCAATCAAGACAAGAGAAATTTTTTGCTCTTGTCCAGATTGACCAATGAAACGTTACTCTACGGACCAATAGGGTTTCGAAAACACCGCAGCTTTGCGCGCACATATTTTTTGTCACAAACATTGAGGCGCGAGACTCGAAGAAGCTTGCTCGTACGGAGAGAGAGCGAACAGTAAGCGACGCGAACACGAATCCTCGTCTCTTTCTCAAACAGAAGAAAACAGTTCATCATATCAAAATATTACGTGAGTTAATTACTTCTCAATCGCAAAATTCAGAGTTCAGATCTTTCTTACGTTTAACAATTGAAAAGCTCTCTCTCTAACGAAACTTCATACTTTTAATTCTAATATTTGCGATGTTTCTTTCTGATGTATAGATATATTTTAGTGAAAAAAACATTTCCAACTACTTGAATTCTCATCTCGGTCGATTTCGCTCAGTGTTTGCGAGGCATAAAAACGGAACAAAACGGAAGAAAAGGTAACAGCAAAAGGTGAAGATGCTTTTGTTTATTATTAACCTTATGTAATATTATCGTTTCAAATTTTCAATTACATTATTATATATATATATAATAATTATTATAATAATCATCATAATAATGTTATGACAATGTATACACGTTAGATACAAGTTCCTTTTTCCGGTATGGAGTTTTGTTAATTATTATTATTTTTTTTTTTTTCCACCATAATACATCAGCTTTTTTGCTTCTTAATTCACGGATTTTTTTTTCCTTTCTCTCTCGCTTTTTCTCTTTCTTTCTCTCGCTCACTCGCTCACTCACTTCCACACATAATACGTACACGCACGAACACAAGGACACGTACACGCGCGCATTCTCTCTATCTTTTTTTTTCACTCCCTCTCTTCCGTTCGTCGCATTCATCCCTTATAATTTTTTTTTTTTTTTTTTTTTTTTTTTTTTTGTCCCGATTGGTGTACGCTGGTCGCCGAAACGGAGACATCAAAGACAATCATGTATCATATCATCACCTCTCATGCTATTTAAATTCTCAAAGGACGCTCGCACTTCGCCTCTCAGGCGCATCAGTCGTATTATAGTTATATTTGTTTCTGAACACAATGCTTTTACACATGACGTTAGGAGAAACTTAGGTTATTTTTATTTCTGCCGTAGCAACATGTTCCAAAAGGATTCAAAAAGTATAAACGAAGAAGAATCGCGCGCGCGCATCTCCTTCTTGCGAGCGAACTTGTTCAAAGCGTCGCTCGCGCGCGCCTCCTTCGCTCTACGTCGTCAGGTCGCAGGCTTGAGAGACTCTGTACGCGGGAAACAATGATTGTTAGAAAAAAAAAAAAACTGACTGGCTTCGCTCAGCAGAATTCAGTGCTAATTTTTAAAGCGCTTTACGCCGCGCTTTCGGCAGCTTTTAAACCTTTCTGCTGAACGCTTTTTCTCTTAGGTTACGTGATTGTGCAGCGCAATACGCTCTTTTTTTTTTTATTTTTTTATTTTTTATAAGCGTACGTACACACACGTACTTTTGGTTTCTGCAAAACACGGCGATCGCTTAACAAACAAGTTGGAAAAGTATAAAATAAACCGGTGAAAACGTCGTTCAGCAGAAAATCTTAAGCTGCGAGAAGCAGTTCGTTCTGCCTGAACGCTGCCCTGTGATGATTCGCACACGGAAGAAAGATTATTGTTTTGTCACGATTGCGATATATTAAAAAAAATCTTCTATTGCCCAATTTATATACTTGTTTGAATCTCGAACAATTATATTCAGAACAAATATATATATATACACACACGTGTAAATAAATAAAACTTGTGCAATGAATTTAATATATTTTTGTTCGAAAATATATATACAATATACATAGAAAAAAAGAACAGATGTATGTACGTGTATACATCTGTGTATATATTTTACGTATACACACACATATATATAGAGAGGCGTGTTTCGTTATTGCTGGCAGTACTGAAAATCAACAAGTTCACAATTATACAATTAACACGGTGTATAATTTTAAGTCACCGCCAACAATGACGGAAATCGGAAGGAAGATTACACAATGTATACTGTATATATAAAACTTTACAAACACAATGTCGATGATGAAATTGGGGAAAAATGTAAAACAATGAAAACGAGAACTAGTGTACACGCGATTTTGAAAATTCGTCTTGGGCAGTAGACGGCGAAAAGCAATTTTTCGAGTGCTGTTTTCGCATTCTTTTACAAACGTTTGCAAACAGTCAGAAAAAAAATCGCATACACGTGCGAGTCGGTTACACATATATCAGAATTGATAATTCAATTTTTCGTCGCTCTCTTTCTCTCGTGAACTCTAAAAATTCTGCAAATCAAATCTGCATACGTTATGTGTATATATATATATACGTTAAATCGAAATGCAATGGTAAATCGTTTGGAACATGAATCACGGCCGGTTTTCTTATACGCTATTAAATGTATACATTTCTGTTGTCTGCTAATTGGCTTAAATACTTTGCATTTTGCGACAGCTGTTGAGTGGACAAATTCATTTCCGGGATGGTGAGACTCTCGAACTCAAGACTATAAAAAAAAAAAAAAGAAAAAAGAAAAAAAAACGCGCATATCGAAAAAGAAAAGCGAAAGGAATCCTAACGGGAATTCTCGTCCTGCTCGTCGGGCCTTTTTCTTCTATTGGCTGATACTACTGAATGGTAAGTAAGTAAACGCATTTTTCACCGCGTTCACGCGCAAATAAACAAGACAAGTTTTTATTCGCATAGCTACGTGTTTATCGGCACGCTCGTTTTTGCTTCGCTTGGTATGTGCGATTTTTTGTTTGAGGGTTTCACATTGCCGTTTTTTTTTTGTTTTTTTTTTTAAATATTATTCGCCGATGTACGAGAGAATTGTTTCCTACCGCGGCTTTTTCACGCCACGCTTGAAAAAAAAAAAAAAAAAATTGTCTTTCTCAAATTTATATAAATTCGTGTGAACGCGCCAGTTTTCCTCTCGTTCATGTGTGCGAGGTCGGCGGTTCGTTTTTTTTACAGTTTCGCTAAAAGAGATGTACCGTTATCAACCAATCGATTATTTTGCTACGGGTAAACGATAATAATTCATTCAGTTAAAATCAACAATCGTCAAAAGAAGAAACAATGCGCTTCGATGCATTTATCAAACGCGTCGCTGTGCCCAGGAGTCCGTAAATATACATAATCGGTCGGAATTGTGCATAAAACTTCTTTCCGGCATTCTCTCACGAGGAAGACCGGTTTCCAAGTACTTGTATTAATTTGCGTAATAATAATAATGATGATAATAATAATAATAATAATAATAATAATAATAATAATTGCCCTCGCGGTACGAACCATCCGATGGAAAGACTGTATTTTACAAGTGGTTATTCTGTCGCGTGCAACGTTATCGCAAAAGCGAAGTCGACGAATGACTCGAACTTTTATATCGGATGATAAAAAATAGTTGCGTGTGTTGGCTCTTCTCTCGAATGACAATTCTCTCTGCGTGAACAATGCGATTTATATATGAACACCATCTGTGTGGGACTAGTGAGCACAGCGTGTTAACAACATGAAAAATTCGGAAGAGGACTCGTGTGTGACATCACACCACACATTGTCTATAAATATTTTATAGAGCGTACTGATTTTTGCCGTTCAACAAGATATTTCCCTCGCGAAAAACGCTTAGAATTTGTCACAGAAAATCCTAGAACGTCTCTCGCCGCTTTTATCTTTCTCTCTTTCTCTATCTCTCTCTTTCTTTCTCTTTTTTTCTCTACATCTAATATTAAAATCATATTTATCCAACTGTACAACTTTTAACCGCTGAAATTATTGAAAAATGTCATTGAGGTAAGGTGCGACATATTCCCGTTTAACGTTTTCGTTTTGGATGATTTCACGGAGAGTTCTCTCTCTTCTGTTTTTCTCTCTCTCTCTTTTTTTTTTTAATCATTTGTAGTTGTGTTACGTCACAGTGAATCTATCTATTTTAAGCATTGCTTTCGAGCTATCTAATCACAACACAGACTCATTATGACTCCTGAATTTTTTTTTTCTTTTTTAACGTATCCTTAAGCACCGATTGCCATAAATCTCAATGCGGTATAAAAACATTTATAGTACAAGTGTCTGTGGCCTTTGTATTTCCTATTTTATATATATTTGTCCGTTGAAGAGATTTACATTATTAGATTATTGTTAGAAAATTTGTTTTCGCTCGGTAACTTAGTATAAATTCGAGTATAACAACTGACCTCAACATCTGAGTTGCAATATAGAATGTCTCGTGTGTGTATGTGTGTGTGTATGTGTTGTGTATCTCGTTAAACGTATCTGCAAATATTCCTGTTGTTACAGGTGTATAAAAATATACAAATCATTCGAAAGGCCGCACGAATAAAATGATTCTTAGCAGATCGAATGGCTTGTTGAAACGTTAGACTTTTCTCAACTCTACCTCGAAAGTATATCTTATATTTTTCTCATATATATTTACAACTAATACAACAAGAATTCAAATCTAAATTTCACAGTGAGACTCTCGTTACTTTTTTTTTTTTTCCAGAAAAAATACATCGTAAGAACCCTTTCTTGGTCGTCTAATACCTTTTTTTTTTTTGTTTTTTTTTTTGGCCAAGCTCTTTTGACAACAGTCGCAGTCAATGCAGACGAAATATTATGTATGCTTTACAGCCGCTATTTACGCATTAAAAATTGTTTTGTGTACAAAAACGATATCTCGCGCGCAATTAAAATGTTGAAAGATGACGATTACAATGGGAATTATACATGCAGCTTTGTTTTATCAGAGACCTTTCTTTTATAAAGCAATAAAAAATAGAACGTCTTAAAATAGCTACAGTAAATCGATAGAACCAACAAAAAAAGAAAAAAAAAGATAACGCGCTTATCTGATACACCACTATAATATAAACGACATAAAACAAACAAGGTAAATTAATTATCTAAATCTCTCAGGTCTCCGCGGAACTCTTTTTTTTCTCTTTTACGTTTGAAAGTATAAATAAACGTCGCGAATATATAAAATATGTGTATCTCGTAAAAAAAAAAAAACAGACTTGATATATTTCCACTTTGCTGTCGTGATTGCGGAAAAGCAACATGCATAATTCTTTAAAAGATTTCTTCCTTATATATTATTATTATTTCTCTATTAAAAGTCATACTTTTTATTTTTTTTATTTTTTTTTTTGTAATATTTGGGTGGTGTGGGGAGTTATTATAGCTGCATTTTTAATGGTCTGCCTTCAGGTACTATACTACACTTACACTCAGTCCACCTTAATAAATAACATCTCACATAAAGTTGCACCACTTCTGGACAAATCGAGCCCCAAACAATTTACATACACTTGTCAATTTTAGGATATTGTCATACTGGTTCTTTAAAAAAAAAAAGCGGCAAAATCTCGAAAGACTTGAGGTAAAAAAATTATAAAGTAATTAATTAAAAAAGAGACAAAAAGTAATTTATATTTTGTTGAGACTTTGTACATACATGTGGTCAACATAAAGTAATGTTACACAGTATAAAATACAACGTTATATGCATCACATATAATCTATTATTTGTCTCTTTTGTATTTTTTTTTCTTTTTTTTTTCAAGTGATAAACTTTAATTTTGCGAACTTTTTATCGTATTTTCTCAAATTGCAAATCTAAAAAAAAAAAAACGATTCACATATCAGGAATAATTCCAAGTTGTTTTTTACGCAAAGTAGTTTCCCCGTCTTGTTCCAAAAAAAAAAGAAAAAGAAAAAATAGCAATCGGAGTCCAAAACTCGACTTGCTCATCAATGTAACTTTATGAGAGAAGGCGAACCAAGTGTAGAATTGGTAGTTTTTCACGACAAAATGTGATTATTCGATAATAATAATAATAAAAAAGAAAAAATTATTTAGTGTCTATCTCTTTGTTCGTCATCTAGTCTCTTACACATGTATAGTCAATATAAATAATCGAAAAAGGATCGCGTTTTAATCGAGATTAAAAACTATTGGTCAACTAAAAACAAGACTTTGTTTTTTTTTTTCTATACAAATAAATGACGCTATCTTACGATTGGTGCGAATTGGTACATAAAGCGCAGCGCGACCATCGGAGCAAAACGGCAAAAATCAATGACGATTGGCGTTGAAAACGTGTGTATGCGAATATGCGCGTATTGTTTATTATAAAGTTTACCTAAGTTCTTCGTTATGATTATACCATTCTTGATCGATTCTTATGTGTGTATGCTGCTTTTTTTAACTTTCTTATTACTGCTTTTTTTTTTTTTTTTTTAATGTATAAATATGTGTTGTTGGTTTAAGCCGCGCAAACCTCGTTTGTTTAAAGTCCTTGTTCAACAACAAACTGACGTTTGCAACATACTTGATTTCTCATTAAAGTAAATAAAAGGATCGAGTTTACAATGTCTGTGTGTGTGTGTGTTATCTCCTCACACTTAAAAGCTAAACCCTAAAGCTGCACTCTTATCATTCACCTAAGTGTATTGTACAAATAACTAGCAGTCGACGCGACTGTTTGCTCGCAAGTACTTGCTAAACCGTTTATATTCGTGACATCGTGTATAAAACTCTATTGGGGAATACATGCTTACATTGGTAATTTTTTACTTTTTTCCATCTTTTTTTTTTACGCGGTAATAATAGTAATTATCACTTTTTCGCTCTCTAGGCCACACAGTTTGGTTGCCGAAAATTTTTCGCTCAGCTGTTTCTGCTAAAACTGCTCAGAGTGTCTCTGTGGAAATCGGGCAGGACCCGAGAGGCCAGCTGGGTTCATCCTCACTAGACCCTTACTGTCTGTCCGTGCTCGAAGCTTTTTGTCAATCTTTCGTATTAAACACATATTTACCCGCGCCCAACGTGACGCTAGTCAGCTTGATAAAAAATACGAAAATATAGCAACATAATAGAAACAGAGGTTTTTTTCCACATAGCTCTTCCTCTTTTCTTTCTCTTCGTTTGCGCTCTCGTTGGACTTTTCGCACAGTCGTTAACGCCGCCGAGCTTTACAGTATTCTCTTCTCCGCTTCTGTGATCTCTTGACACAGAGAGATTTAGGTCTTGTAAGTTGCTGTTGTCCTTTAGGTAAATTTTCTCGGGGAAAATTTTGTTTGAAAATTTTTTTTTGTTTTTTGTTTTTTGTTTTTTCAATATTGTTCAGCCAAAACAACATGTCCGAAAGATTTGTTGAATTCACTGCCAAAAGTTAGTGCTAATCGCGACACCGTGTGTGTGTATGTGTGTGTGTGTGTTCTTATTTCGGCTCTGTGCTGAGAAACAGCATCGGGGAACGGCTTTCGAGATGTTTTCCGTACTATTTCCTTATCTTTTCTCCGTCGACGTCACGATAACATCGTTCGAAATATATATCACAAGTTTTCAGCTTTCTATCCAGAAATCTGCTAATTATCTTCTTCACGGTCTTCCGCGATCGCGACAAGCTTGTATTGTCCACCGTCGGTTGCCCTTCTGCCATTTCAGTGGATGGCGGCGACCGGGCTCTGTTGGACGCACACCCCGACCATCGGGCTATCTTCTCTGTCTGGATCTCGCTGATTACCGGAGGGTACCGTTGACGGCTGTCTGACCATCCCGTGACTGTCGGTAGTCGTGTAGCCGTAGTTATAGAAGTTCTGTTGTTGAATCATTGGCGAGGTCATCATCGCAGGTAGATGGGGTATAGCAGGAAGAATTAGGCTATTGTACGATCCAAGAGAGCTCTGTATCAGGGAGCTGTCCATGGACTGCATGGACATCGGGGCGGATGCGAGCACTCCAGTAGCCGACGTGGATGAATAACCTGTTGTTATGGCACGCCGACTGCCCGTATGACGGGGCGAGGACTCGCAGTCCATCGGTTGGTAGCCGCCACCAGGGAGACTCGACGCTTGCATCTGCTGCAGACTACCACCGCTGCTGCTGCTGCTGCTGCCCTGTCCCGACATGGTTACCAGTCCTGGGACAGTGGAAAAAAGAAAGAGTCAGCCTCAGAGAGTCAATTAGCGATCTCCTCGCGATATGTACACACTAATGCCATAATCATCCACGACAACCGCTCTAGCTCTTACTCTATCGAATAAATTACTAATAGGAATAAAAATAAACAAAATTTCAAATGTCTACAGGGATATTTGCAGGCAATATAATCTCCACCGCTACCACTCTTCTTTTCCCGCAATCCTATTCACAAAGGTAATGTAATGTTTCGTTTTTTTTTTTTTTTTTTAACATTAGACGCGTCAGATATAGATTATATTTATATTGTATAGATTAACATTTATTAAATTTTAAGTATTGTAACTTTTATCTTTTAAGTAAAAAGTTTATACACAGCTGAGAGAGAAAAGAGATAAAAATCAGATAAATATTTTACATGCTATTACTGCAATATTACTGATGATGAATTTCTTCATCTTAATTTCTACGTTAATTATATGCGTTTAATATGTTGCAAGAGATATCGGAGTAATTACATCAGAGTATACAAGAGTAACGTATTTAAGGAAATATACGATTGCGTTGTACTTTTTTATTCATTATCGCGTAATTGCAATTTATTCTTAGATTATACTTGTATTAGTTAATGTGCAATTGTAGGGCATACATTAGGCAAACTTAAGAAGAGGAATATACGAGATAATATAGTACATGTATATGTATATTACTTATTGGACAAAACTTATTTCACAGAAACATTTGTATTCTCATGTTCCATTTACAGCATTGCACTTGTTTAAGTGCACGATGCAAGCAGCTAAAGCATGCACAAAAAAACTAGAAGACAATGATGTGACTTTTCTACAGAAACAGAAATTCGCTTAACACAGATGCAAAACACTTTTATTTAAAAAATATATACGTGTACATACATATATACATATATATATATATATATATATATATATATTTATATATGTATATGTATATTCTGCGCTCATAATAAATTATCTCTGATCAACATTCGCGTACAGCAATTGGTCTCGCTTTCAACCAAAGCAAACAAACAAAAACGATAGAAAGAAATATATATTCCAGCAGTGACGCGTGACGCTATTTACTTTATTTATATCTTTATATAATCTAAGAGATATGTATATAATTTATCAAAAAAAAAAAAGATACTCTCGTAATAATAATGAATAATTGGCCTCTCAATAGTACAGACATCACGTAAGAGTTGTGTGTATACATATCGATGAACACACACATATATATATATATATGTATATGTATATGTATGTGTTCATCGATATGTATATACAATACATATATGTCGTATGAGTAAAATTTAGGAGACACGGGCTAAGCAACGTCAATCCGTGTCCTAAAGAGAGAATTTTTCAAGCAAGCAAGGTTTTCGCGCAATATAATAATAAGAGGCCAGGATGATTAATCAGGGACATCGTTAGTCTTTTAGCGTGTGTGTAGGATTGTTTGTTAGACAGCACTTACTTATGTTAGTAAGTAAGATTAGGGTTGGGGCCTAGGACAGGTCGTCGCCGCCCCGCGGATACGACAGTCATCGAGCCACGTATTGTCCCCCCATCATATCTACGAGCAACAACAAGTATCGTTTAGTTTGCGCAGAAAATAAAAAAGATACCGGTGAAAAAAAAAGGGGGCCTGCAATTAAATCGCGATACTGACGTCTCAGAAAACAAAAACTTAAAACGTTCGGCGATGTAGTGCAAGTGTGTATCCTTGATTAGGTCGCCTAATGCCGGTACACTGTAAGTAATTATCCAATCTTATGATCTTACGAGGTAACAACAGAGTATAAATTTTCTCTCTTTGTTTTCAAGGAATCGTATAAACGCAAAGAGATGTGAAGAATTATCTTATTTTCTGCACAAATCAAAACTCTCTTCCTAAACTCTCAACACAATCGACCTCTCCGGTCTGAAAGTTTTTTTTTTTGTTTTGTTTTTTATATGTACCTTGTGTTCAATTATAGAAAGATTAATATCTCAGAAGTAAGATTAGCCATGATTAAACAATACTGCTTCTTTTTTTCACTCGTTTTGCTAACACAAAAATAGCGGAATTCCTAAAACCGACTGTCAAGCAACCGCATTCTTTTTCTTGTCTTGTAGCACCCTGAACAGAATACACGATTGCAGTTAAATGTCAACCTGTCTCGTTCTCTTTACACTATTACATAAAACTATCTATGTGGGCAGTTGAAATGTAATTGCAAATTTGTTTTTTTTTTCTTTTCTATAATGACATTTCTATCTGCTGAAAAAACCAAGAGGTACACTATGGATTAAATGTATTATTAAAAATAATCGATATATATATGATATTAATAATGAATGATGAATGAAATCAAGCGACATAGAGCCATACTTCGATAATAAGATTATATCTTTTGCTGCAGTTAATTGTTTGTAAGGAACAGTTATTGTGACATAATGCAAACCTGACACGTTTTCAACATTGACGGAGTTAACTTCTGTTCGTTAAAAAAAAGTCAGAGAGACACTGCGTGTTACAGAGAGCAAAAAACAATTGTTGAAAACCTGTCAGCTTCGAGGAAACTCAGATGTGAAGCACATAAATGCGGTATCGGTACTTCTCTTCTCTATGTTACACAGTTATTCGGTAAAGATCGAAACGTCAAACGATCAACGACTCACCGTGATCCTGGCTCATCGGCACCACTGCCGGACTCGTGCTCGCGCTATTGGCGGCAGCGACATTCGTGTTGGTCCCCTCATCGGCCGTTCTCTTAAAGAAGTTGTGCTGAAGCGCGTAATACGGCGTTATCCTCGTTTTTGGATCGAAGTCCAACATTCGTACGATTAGGTCCTTAAACTTGAGATAATCGGACATCGAGTGGCCCGGTTCCCCTATCCTTCTGCCGCCGGGGCCGCCGCTTTCGACACCTAAAATATCGTGCAGCCGCCTCGTGCCCGGAGGTTTGTATTTTTTACCGTCCTTTTTACCGGTGTACTTTTTCAGCACGTATGAGCCATCAGTGGGGACTTTGTCAAAGTACTTCCGCACTTTGTGCGCTTGGTCCAGTATATGTTTCGGCGGCATTCCTAGTACTTCTACGATTTTATTCATTTGATCGACCTGCAAATCGACCGCAAACGAATTTGTGTTATTGCTTGCAACTGTTCTCACGTTGCACCGAATACGATATGTTTACATTAAATCTTAATTGTGTGCCGTTGCGAATATATCCATCTCAATACGGCCATAAAAAAAAAACAGTAGCGTCTCGTGCCATAAAGTAATCTACGAGAGCTACGAGTTTTTTTTTTTTTTTCTGTACTTTACATAATGAATTATATGAATATATAATTGAGCTTCACCTCATTGGCCCCACTAAACAGAGGTTCTCCTGTATGCATTTCTACTAAAATACATCCCAGACTCCACATGTCTATAGCGAGGTCATAAGGTATACCTAATAAGACTTCTGGAGATCTGTAGAACCTGGACTGAATATATTGGTATATCTGCGAACACAAGACAAAACACGAAGGTGAGAATAAAAAAAAAAAAAAAATAACGTGAACGACAGAGAGAACGCGAATGTTCATCATGTGTCTTAATTGACACACACTCTCTCTTTCTCTCTCTCTCTCTCTCTCTCTGGGGATACGTACTCTTTGTCCAAGTTGACACGAACTACCGAAGTCGACTATTTTTATCGCGCTTCGTTTGGGATTGCACAAAAGGATGTTTTCAGGTTTCAGATCACAGTGAATGATGTTCAATTCCGGAGTCGACAGGAACAACAGGGCAGTACACAGTTGCTGTGCAAACTTTCTTGTCAAGTTCAATGACACCCCTCGGAAATTCGTATTTCTAAGTAGGTCATATAGATTATACGATAGCAGCTCGAATACCAGACATAAGTGATTCCGCCACATAAAATGCCTCTTTAGTTTAACTGCAATCAGAAAGAAAAAACAGATTATACATCTCACGTTGTTGTTGGTGTGTGTGTGTGTGTGTGTGTAACGTCGTCTTGTCTGTATGACACAAGTGTCTATCGCGTACCTATATAATACTTGTTGTCGGTATCCGCTCTGTTCATCATTTCCAATAGCCTAACTTCGATTTGCGCTTGATTTAGAAAAGGCTTTTTATTCTTGATGATTTTTATTGCCACTTGCGTTTGCTCTTCGTGGTCGAATGCTTTTACTACCTGGCCGAAACTGCCTTTACCTGCAAAAAAGAGAGACCAAGTTCGCTATAATCGGAGGACAAGCAAGTGTGCAGAAGAACAATAAACAGTTCTGCTTAAATAATAAAATTAAAAAAAAAAAAAAAAAAAAAAAAAAAAAAAAAAAAAAAAAAAAAAAGAAAGAAAGAAAGAAACAAATAAAACGACAATTTCGCGTGTCCGACAAACGTTACGACATATAATTGAGAAATAAACGGAACGAATTAAGGTGGAAAGTACATATCGCGACACCGTTTGCGTTTGTCCAGAGCCAACAATTATCCTGATAGCATTTGCATAACTCGCAGCTTTTTGTCTCACCTATTAACGAATCGATTTCGTATCGATCGAGGAACTTTTCCCCATTCTTGATGATATAATCATGGTTGTCGTCGTCCCAGCCGTCGTTGTAGAGTTTCCTCTCCTTTTTATGCGAGCCATCCTCCCCTTGCATCTGCTGTGCTCTCCTCTTCTTTTTCGCATAATAAACCTGAAAAAAGGAATTAACATAATCAGTCGCTGTATAAAATTCCAAGGTTCATTAAAACTTTACACAACACAGGATTATCTAATATACGATGATAGAAACAATCAATTTATAAATAGTATTTTGTTTTTGTTTTCTTTTGTTAATGTAATTTATCTTTTTTTTTTATCTCTCTCACACACACACACACACGATTACATATTAAAACACATTATCATTTTTTAATGTATATTTGTCTATTTATTATTAGGCGACTGTTTTTTGTAATTTTTTCTCTTCTCACTTTGCACGCGTCGTACAAACGCAAACTCATTTTTATCATCGCTAAAACGCTAAAGTGTTTACTACTTATTTTATGTTTTTGACGTTGAAAAGCCTACACAAACGTGTGTGTGTGTGTGTGTGTGTGTGTGTATCAAGTTATAAATCTTTATCTAGATTTGCAAGTTTATTGAGGAAAAGTCATTTCTCCCGACAGCGTCGGTCCAAAAGTTCACAGGCCGCTTATCCTGTTATCAATCAGCCAGACCTAATAAGATTACGTAACGACTACTCTCGGGTCGAAGTTATATTCGCGCACGGATGAGATGTAGATCCGTGGCGTTCCCTCCCCCCCCCCGCGTGATAAGGCGAGAGAAACACCCCTCTCCCTCCCCCCATCGATCACTCGTATTTTCCGTTCCGCGGTGTGTAAATCCGCGAGTGTGCACGGAATGCGAGAGAGAATCTGCACACTCGCGCATCGCGCTGTGATCGGGAAAAAAAAATTCAGAAAAAAAAAAAAAAAAACGCCGGCGAAGTTGTCCGCCTGCGAGAAGCGTCACATATAATTCGTCGTAAATATCCCTCTCTCGTCTACGAGGCAAAGAAGGTGGAAGGACGACGACGACGACGACGACGACGACGACGGGACGGTCGCGGATGGAAGGAAGCGGGGAAGGGAGAGGGAGAGGCAAAAGGGAAAAGGGCGCAGAATCCGATCTGCCGCCTCGTCCGAGGAATCGATATGGCTCGGCGACCACGTGAAAACCACGCCGTTTCGAGCGGCGTTTGACTTGGCGAGGAACAGAACTCAACTTCGGTTCGACTCGCGGGCAGCAACTCGAAACGAAGTCGAAACACATGACACGAACCTTCTCGTGGATTTTTGCACGATTCGGTCGTCGGCGGAGTTTTCGCGAGAGGGCGCGGGAGAGGAAACGTAGGGGGCAGCAGGAGGAAGAGAAGGAGGTGGAGGTGGAGGAGGAGGAGGAGGAGGAGAAGGCACCCGCGGATCGGGCAGAACGGTGGTTGTTCGGTTGGCACGCCTCCACCGGGTCATCGACACGCTGATGGTCAGCGCTGTATCGGCGTCTAGTTACTCTATTTCGGCATCGATTGTACCGTCGAAGAAGTACGAGGAGTACTCGGTGCCGCCGCCGCGGCGCGGCTAATGAACTCGCGCCGGCTCGCTTGCTGGTGCCGTGAAAACGAGCGCGCGGGCCGCCCGGAAGCGAATCGCCGCCGACAGGACGCTTATTTTTGACTTCGACTGCGTGTCGGACTCTCGATTTACAAAAAAAAAGGTACGAGCGAGATCTCCGCTGCCCCGCTAAATATCAAAAATCTAGACGCAAAGAACGCGTAGAACACATGTGCGAGTAATTTGAAAAAATTTTAATTTGTGGAGGAGAGAAAATGTTTAAATTAATTTTTAATTTGACGAAGAAATGTGCTTTTTTACTCGCGTCGTTGTTTTGATTCGCGGTCTTCGCGTTTTAGGGGGAGGAAGATTCTCTTCGGCGGGAGGGTAAACGAGATAAATCGATGTTCTCGCGATTATCAAACGTTTCGACGTTTCTCTCTCGACTCGAAATATAAAAACGCGCTCGAAGCGCGTCGCTCTTCCTCCGAACAAATGGCGTTTGTTCATTTTTTTTAATTTATGGCGCAAAATTTATGGTTCTCCTCGAGGAGGAGGGATGAAATCCCCCCGCGGGGGATTCAGGCGCAAAGCTTACTTGTCCCGCTTCCATGGGGTAGCTGCTCTCGCGCGAACTAAACTTTCGCACGCTTATAAAGGCACCCATGAAACGCGCGGTGGTTTAACTTTAAACTTTATACTATAGGGTAGTTATACAGGCGCGATTCTTCTTCGGGAGCGATACAGAACGGCGCGACCTTATTTCGCTCGTTCCCCCTTTATATGGGTTAGTCGGAAAATTTAATTCGCGCGCGCGCGCGCGACCACGCGCGAAACTTCCATCGGCCGCGCGCGAATTTTTGACCCTCGACTTCTTTCTTTTTTTTTTGTTTTTCACGTTACAATCAAAATACAGTCTAATTCTCGACCCGCGAGTTCATTTTATCGCGAATCGCGATAAAATACGAAGAATCACGCGAGCGAAACCAATCTCGGTCGACCTGTTTCACTTTTTACGGCACGAGCGCGCAACTTGTGTGTGTATTATTAATTTATATTTCCTTTAACTTTCAAAGATAAACAAAATTGAGCGACACTATATAGTCACTATACAGGGTTGCCAATTTCGCGACCGAACGGACGGGCAATTTTGAGAAAGTTTCTCCAATTAAAAAGATGACGCGTTACAAGTAAGTTATATATGTGTGGATGGCGCCATCTAACTTGTTCGATCTGGGAAAATGTTTTTAAAACGCGGAGTTGATTTTAGTGGCGCTGCCGTCGCACTTCCGCGCGGTCCCTCCGCACCCCGTTGAGTCATTTATAATTTACATTTCTAAGGAAACACAATTGTGCGAGTACGTACACACACGCCGCAAACCAAAATTTTCTCTTCTTCTCTAGTATAGTATGCGATCGACTAACTCTTTTCTCTCATACAATTATTCTTTGATTCTTTATTTTCAGCGC
Organism: Pseudomyrmex gracilis; assembly: GCF_002006095.1. Taxonomy (NCBI): domain Eukaryota; kingdom Metazoa; phylum Arthropoda; class Insecta; order Hymenoptera; family Formicidae; genus Pseudomyrmex; species Pseudomyrmex gracilis. The sequence goes on from NW_018020632.1 coordinate 65,441, forward strand.
TGCGTATTGGAGCATCCGCTCTCGTTGGCGGAGAATGCCTCTCTCGTAAGAGAGTACTCGTGCTAACTATCGAATCATCGTTCGATTCGATTCAACCCGCGCGTGGGCGGAGAGAAAACCGGTACACGGGACACGGGAGAACGGCGAATTCATCGAACAGGGCCCACACGATTTCATTGTCGTCCACTCTCCCGCTACTTCTCATCGCGCTGCTCGCCGTCGTCAACATCATCGTCCAAGGGGAGAGGGACGTATTAGGTAGGTAGGAAATTCCCGTTTGCTCTTTCTCGCTCCAGGTGCAACAGCCGTCTCTGTTTCACCGCCTACCTCAACTTGGCCATGGCACTCCGCGGTCGCAGCGTAAAAAAAAAAAAAAAAAGTACAGTAAGAAGCAAAGGATATCGAAAGTTACCTGCGCAAACTTTGATTCAGATCTGTTGATTATTCAAAATTGAGACAGAGAGTTTCTATAAATACGGGCGCGCGCGCGCGCGCGGAAAGATTGTTCTTTGTGACGAGATGCACACGCTCTCTTTTTGCTAATTAATCTTAGCGCGTAAATGTAAAACAATAAATCTAATTATGAGCAAAGTTGTACGGAAGACATCCACAAATTGTGAACGTTCGTTAAATAAGAAACATCAACTTCGAGAATCAGTCAAATAGATGGAACACACACGTGATGTCTTTCAGTAAACTTGTGTACAGAAAACGTAGCTTGATGAAGTTTGATAGCTTACGGCGTGAAATTTCGTGTGACGTATATAATTGAAATTACGAATTAAAATATAAATGTTTTAGATCGTGTGTCATTTGACACGTTAGTAAGCTGGTAAAATACGGAAGAGAAATAAACGTTTGAACGCGGCACGCCTAGTTTCTCTCTTTCTCTCTCTCTCTCTCTTATCTTATTCTTTTTCTTTCTCGCACCATCCTTTTCCGCGCACAGTTACCCCGTTCTCCTTCTCTCTCTCTTTCTCTCTCTCTCTCGTTTCTCTGTTGCTATGCGCGAGTGCATGAGACCGGCCTCATATGGTGTTTCCCCACTAGTCTTACCAAAAGCAGCTCAGGATCGCTGAGAGTGTCAAGAGTAAAAAAAAAAAAACACACAAACCGAAAGAAAAGAAGAACAACTAAGAACGACGTTTTTTAGTAAGTAAAAAACTTTGTTTTGGATCGGCTTAAAAATCTGTCATTAAAAGTGTCAATATGCAAATAGCGATGGAACATCTTTTGGAAACGTCTTTACGTGACTATTAGAGTATCTCAATCTGCGGGGGAAAGGAACACGTCAAATATAAACGCGCGAACACCTCTCTTCTCAAGACCACGTCATTCTCTCGACAAACTTGGAGTTGTCGAAACGGATTACGTCGAGGCTATTGTGAAGGTTAAGGTCAGAGAAGGGTCATACGAGAGTCCACACAATCAGTCCCGGAAGAAGAATGGTCTCGTTATTAATTCTCCGGATTCTCTTTCTCTCTCTCTCTCTCGTTCTCTCTGAATGAGACTCGGCATCGGGAGGGGAAGAAAAAATCGGTATTTTTTTTTTTTTTTTTTTTAAATTCGTCCCGGTGGCTGTTTTGCCTGGATTTTGTATTTATATTGCAAAATGAATCTCATTAAGTGAATTTCTACATCGAGGAATCTCAAAGAGTTCTTAAAACAAACGTCTTAAGAAATACGAAGTCGGATTAAATTATCTCGCGAGGATTCCCTTGCCCCGGTAGAAGTTAATTGCGATGTATATTAATTGCACAAAAGTATAACTCTTTGATATCCCTTTATACTTCTCAACGAGATTCATACTTGAGACGAACACAACCGAGAGAGTGTTGCCAACTGAATTCGAAAGTATTTTATATATAGAGAAAAGCGCGCGCGGAGCAAAACGCAGACAGAAGAGGGAACGCCGCGTAAAAAAGCGAAATATAAACTATTTTTTTAACGAAGTTAAAAGAGATTTTAGAATCGTCGCGCACGAAACTGCGCAAGACGCAACCGAACATTTTTCGCCTACTCTAGGTAATTATTTATTTTTTTTGTAAAAAAAAAACATGCGCGCGTCAGTGTTGCAATTATTTTAGAAAACTAGAGGAATACATTCGAACTCGTATTCCTTTTTTTTTTTTTTTTCGAGATAAATCAGCGGAATTCCGAGGCTGTGTACACGCATGCGTGCGGATGACCGATTAAGGTATTATTAGCACATCGGCATCATTCCTGTGATTGAGTCACGCGTTAGTAAGCGACAACGTTTAACGAGGCAAACGCGCTTCACAGTTTCTCTCTCTCTCTCTTTCTCTCTCTTCCTCTCTCTCTCTCCTCTCTCTCGGAGAGCGGAATGGTTTTCCCGCCTTTTCCGCTTAATGAACTTCCGCTTTTGCGACTTCGCAACTTGTTTCGCAAAAGGGGGTCTCGGCGAGTTATTTATAAATCGCGCGCTTTCTCGCACCATTCATACGCGGCGCGACGGCCGAGGATCGGCATATAACGGCGGAATACAACCGTGAAGTTGCCGCTACATACGCGTGTGTTGCAGACCTCCGGCTCCGAGGAGAGCGCATAGCGCGATCGCATCGTCAGCTGACTGGATGATGACGAGTCGGCATAAATTCCATCGCGGACGACGTCACGCCAACAGTTAGTCCCATTCTCCCTTCGCAGCACGAGCGCATCCTCTTCTCTTGTTTTTTTGCAATTTTTTTTTTTAACCGCGCGATTGGATGCAATTGGTTTCGTAAATCAACTAATCATTTAGCGCAAAACTCGTCGCGCAACTTGCGGCATTGCGGCCACGTGTGTGTTGGCGTTTCGCGTTGCCGAACGTTCGCAGAAAAACGTTCAACTAACAACAATCGATCGCCAATTCTTTTCTCCCGCAAGACAATCGAATTATCCATACGTAAGGATAATAATAATGTTATTTTTTTTTTCTCTTCAATGTTTTTTTGTTTTTCACGAGAAACTTTTTAACGATCGCCGAAAGAGGATAAGAGGAGAAAAGAGGAGGAGGAGGAAGAAGAAGAAGGAGGAGAAGGGAGAAACGACAAGAGAAATGCCACATCATTGAGCGAAGCCGTTATGAATCCTCACTGGAACAAAACGCCATAGGGATTTCAAGAATGCGGAAAGAGAAAAGACCGAGAAGAAAAGAGAGGAAGCGGTATAAGATAGAAAGATAAGTTGAGTTAAATAGTTGAGTTATAGATAAGAGAAAGAGAGAAGATGCGCGCAACCGAAGCGGCAAGTGTAATTTTTAATGCAAATCTTTATTCGAATTTTTTCGAAGCGCTCTTGAGCATCGCGTAATGTAATTCACGCATCATTGTGATGAATGGACCATGTATAGACACGTAGCAACGGATATTCTTACACAGTGACTATATATATATATATATATATGTACATATATACATATATATATATATGTATGTAAGATGTCTTTCCGGTATCCTATAAAAGGGTTAACGGAACAACGTCCGGAATGACCGCTTGGCGACTATCCCTCGCCTCGGTCCGACCCTGAGAAGGAAGAGGAAACCTGGCGGGGGAAGGAGCGAGAGAGAGAGAGGCGAAGTATGTAGATATAGGAGGAGACGTGATCAGGACTACCCAGACGAGTCATGAATGAAGTGACAGACGAAACGAACGAGAAAGCTAGGCGGTCTCTGTTTCGCGACCTTCCGGAACGCGTCTCCGCACTTCGTGCCACTTCTTCCTTCTCCTCGGTTCTTGTGGATCTAGACGGTCAGAAGACGGTGTCTCCGGCCAGTGTCTCTCATACGAGACACGTAAGACGATTGATGAACTTTTCGAGGTCGCAAATGAGAGGCTGCTGACTATTTTTGGACTGTCACTTTTTTTTTCTTGGAATCGCACGAGGTCCATACAGCGCAAATAGATGCTTTTACGAAATTTATTTGACAAGTAGCAGTATCTTGATTGAGTATTATCGAATTATACTCTCGCCGTTAATGTATTGAAACTAATCAATTGATAATCAGCGTTTCTAATAATTAAACAACGCGAGAAAGTGTTGCGGATGTTTGTTTTTCGGGTTCGTAAACGGGAGAAAACAAATTCAGAGATAACAAACAACGAAGTTTCGAAAGCTGATACGAACCGGGCACCGTAAGGTGGAGCGCGCGAAATAAAATTTGAAACGAGATAAGCAGATTTCAATTCGGAATCTTTATTTTTAAGTCTTGAGTTGAAGTTTTTAACTTGAAAAAAAAAAAAAAGCTTCAGCTTCCACGCTGATTTATTGAGTATCCGGTTCTTCACTCATAGCTTTAGTCATTCCACATTTAGAAACGAGCGAGATGATTCTACGTAAAAAACGTAGTTTTTTTTTTTTTTTTTTTTTAAACAAGCACGAACAATTATATTTCTTTTAAACGATCGTGACGCGCAGGGCGCCGAAATACAGCAATTCGGTCCTGCGACCGTTTCTGAGTCACTGAGCCCCGAGCAACGGTCAACGGAAAGTTTCGGCACAGCTAGACGACAGAGAGCCTGTTGGAGGAGCGACCGAGAAAGAGAGAGAGAGAGAAAGAGGGACAGAACGACACAGCGGACAGACAAGTCAGCGTCGCGCTGCGTCGCGCCGCGGCGCTTAATCCGCTCAAGAGCGAAATTACTGTCGGACGAGATCGGAATGGACAATGGCTTAGGAGTTGTAGGTAATTCCGCGTAGGGTAATTATCGTTCGCGGGCGGACAATTCGCGCGAACGAGTCTCGCCGTCGTCGTCGTCGTCGTCGTCGTCCGGACGGATTTCGAAAATCTGAACGCGAACGAAGCGCGCGTGCGGAGAGGCTTTAATTTATCATAACGGTTACGAGCGGCGTGATAAATTAAAGCGGCCTTCTTCTCTCTTCTGTTCTTCTGTCGCGTCCTCTTTTCCCCTTTCTCTCTCTCTCTCTCTCTCTCTCCACCCCTTTCTCCACCGCGTTTTGTACCCGCTATATGATTTATTCCGCGGAGCAATGTAACTCTAATGCGTTAGCGCAGCGACGTAGCCGCTGACCGCGCGGTGCGTATCCTCAAAAAATAAACTCTCTCGGTGCCTCTAATTAGCAGCGTGAGTGGATTTGTGCTGTCCCCGTATCGCACCGAGTCGCGCGAAGAAAAAAAAAAAAAAGGATCGCACACGATAAGAATAATCTCTCGAGCCGGGCGCGTTGTACACGATACTCGGATTTCCAAGATAACGTTCCGATTACCGGAAAGTCGATACGCCAAGTCGACGTCTTTAAAAGATTCTCGAATTCGTCGATACAGTTTGATATTTTGTGCCGAAGAAATTACATTTGAAAAATCAAGAAATATTTCCTCCGTGAAAATCGACATCGTGGAAATCTCAGTTGCATTTTGTGCGACAAGAGCACAAAAATACATAAAAAAAAAAAATAAAAAAAAATTGGAGGTATATTAAAGAGATGATATGTAAAATATATATTGCAAATAAAAATCAGAAAAAGTAAGAATTGTAAGAAGAAGAAAAAAATGAAAAGCTTTTCCGAGATAGTCGTGAAAGAATCACACGGAAGATTAAGTATGTGATGAGAGAACAGGATTCATCGAGTCCGGTTGACTGTCTCTTCTTTGAAGTTCGGAAGTTTCCTTCGTTTTTCGATTTATCGAAGTGGACGGTTGGAGAGTAGATCGAAGTTTCAAGGACGACGAGGAGCCCTCCCGGACCGGGAACGGGGGATTTGAAACGCCGACGACTATCGTTGTTCCCTTTGTGCGAACCCGCCGCCGCCGCCGCCGCCGCCGCGCGGCGAATTTGGCGGAAGGAGTCGACGAGAATCTCGGGAGTAGGAATCAGGGCGGACTTTCACGAGCGTACGACACGAAACAAGAAGACAGGCAACAAGAAGGACCCCCTCGAGAAGAAACAAGCGGCGCTCCTCCTGTTGAGACGCAACGTAAAATGTAACGCTTAGGTGCACATCAAGCTCATCGGTGGACATTAGCGAGACTTTATTCTAACCTACTTACGTCGAATTTCACGTGCACGCGGATTCGTCTCACTTCTATCGCGCGGTTTCACTTTGATTTGGCGCGCGACGTTTGTGTGTCTCGATTTTTCCGAACTTCTCTCGTCGTTTTTTTTCCTTCTTCTCGCTTCGATTTTTTGTTCAAGATACTTAAAACTTTCCGAGATATTTAAGAATTTTTCTTTTTTGTCCTGATTTTTTTCGTTCAAATGCAAACATACATATTGAAGCAATTCTCTCACTCTCTAGATAAAAGTTCTTATTTATTTTCCGCTCGCACACATACAATATGCGCGATACAAGCGTTACTTTCATTTTCTATCAATTAAAATGAAGTGTTGCGGTAATTGTCTAGTTTGAAATGTTCATGTATATTTTATTGCACGTGTATATAGAAAATGAAGTTGTTTATAAATATGGAATGTGAACGATGAAACGAATAAATCTGCACGCAAATGGAAGTGAAAATACATATTAAAAGAATTTTGGAGGGGAGATACATTTATAAATTGTTATTGAGGATTATATATATATATATATATATATATATATATATATATAGCGAAGAGAGATATAAAATGTATAAACGTGTATATGAATTAAGACGGATAGAGCAAATGTTGCGTTGTTCTTTAAATGAATGATCGCTCAACCGCGACTTTTGGTTGGAGAAATAGTCAAGTATTTTCAGTTCTCTTCTCGCTCTATTTAAAAGGCAGCATTACATACATACATACATACATACATACATACATACATACACACACACATACACACATTGCGCACTTCTGACTCGGTTCTTTTTTACGATTTTAATCGCTACCTCAGGCTATGCTAAACAATGACGAAGCACACTTGCGTGTTTTGCAAATCGAATATTACTATCTCTCTTCGATCTCCCGAAACTCGCAGTAGTAAAACGGAAACAAGAAACGGCGGATGAAAAATAAAAGAGTTAAAAAAAAAAAAAAAACAAAACCAGCAGGAAGGGAGATCAAGTTTGTTGTAAATAATTATGTGACGGTAAAAAAAAAACCATTTGACGTGACGAAAAAAAGATGTGATATATTAAACTTCCGAAGAGAAATAAATGCTCGGCGGGGAAGTGATATTTCGTTTCCCCCCTTTCCCTCCTCCCCGCGCGCGCCCGCAATTACGGCTAGTTAAAGATGCTAGTTGAAGATTAAGTACGTTGTTAAAAGATGGAAACACGCTAATTCTCTCGCGCGAGAGTCTCTCTGCCGCAGAGAGACTTCTAATCTCGCGCGCTCTCCCTTCAACTCTCCCGCAATCTCTTTTCGCGCGACGTTCGGGGGGGGGGGGTTCTTGAATATTTCTTTCGCGCGCGGTATTATGGCGGAAGCGGACGGGCGCGCGCCACTGCCGCCCGAAACACAGGCTGAAAACAGACCGCCAAGGACTTCGCCAGAAGTTAAGAAGGCATCTTTGCCCGCCCTCTTTCGCGGCGTCGCATTATGTCACGCGTGAGGCGAAGTCTTCTGAATGCAAAATACCCCTTTTCTGTGCTCGGTTTTCAAAGTACGGAACGCAACGGCGCGAAAGCGCGTACATATATTTATCTTTTTTTTTTCTTCGAAATCGTCTTCGTAAATTGTTGAAACAATTTTTATCGGAATTTATGTATCGAACGAGGATTGTGTCATGAAATCTCATTGGAGAGTCAAATATTCCGAGAGCGCGGAGAGATCGACGAGGACAGGTGCTAGGTAGTCCTCGTCGGTGTAACTGCACCGAGAATCTAAAGTGTCTTTTCTCCAGCGTCGTCTCCGGTACACACAAGCACTTACGTACGGTACACACGAGACGAAACCGGTGGCATCTGGGTCGTCTTTAATTATTCGCGAAGCTATTTTGACTTGTGACGAGCGCGCTTCGAGCGATGGGATTCGATTCCTCGTTGCCTCCTCTCCTCATTCTCTTCCCCGGCTTTAAAACACATGACCCATGGCTCTTCCGTGTCGAGAAACATTTTTCAATTTGCGGCAATCTCATCGTTGGCTAATTGCTAATTAAGAGATTATGTCAATTGCGCGACTCCGTTCGAGTCCGCGTACGCACAATATCCTCGTTACAGATCGATCTTATAAAAAAAAAAAATTATCGTATGTTTGCAACATATCTTTAAGCTGCGAGAAAAAATTGTATATCATTTTTTGTTTCTCACGTCGTAATTCGCTCGTGTGCTATTCGCGTATATTTACTTTTGTTACAGATTCTTTCTAGTAATTCTTAATTTAATGACGTATCGGGATTGCGAAGTTTCTGTCTGTCAATTACGGGAACAACGCGTAAATAAATAAATAAAACAATTCGAGAATGGTGACGAGAAGTCGATGGCCCGGAGAAGACTTTCGTTCTACGTACGCGCGGACATCGCGGAAACAGTGTTCGTTCGTTTTCTTCACAAATTCCGAATACTACCCCCGTGACTGACACAAATCTGTCACGTGTGCGCGACAAGGAAAGGGAGTCGCGAAACGGCTCTCCCGTAGTACTCGAAAAGAACGCGCGCGGTGGTTGCACTTTCGACCCTCGACCCTCTCAGGTCAGGTTGCAACCGACTTAATTTCAAATTTAAACGCCGTTTGAATTTAAATTTAACCAGTGCCGACGCCTGATTCCACGTTGTGGCTCTCTCTCTCTCTCTCACCGAGAGTAAAATCCGAAATAGCGCGCGAATATAATTTAGACTTATTCTTCGCTCGGCGAAACTCTAAAGCCGCGGAACTTATACACACCTCGTTGGATCATCTCATCCCTCTCCCACCCCTCCACCCCTTACCCCGTTCTCGCGCCGCGCGCCGCCAAACAATCAATAGCTCAAAATTACGCGTTTACGCGAGCTTTTCGATCCTCTGCAAATTGGAATTTTTGAGATCCTCCCCCGTCGCTCGCGCGGAACTGGAGTTTCTGTGTGTTTACCGATTAAACGTGGAAAACAAAACAAAAAAAAAATCAAAATTTACTCATTACCCAAGTACAATTCAGGTCTCTCTTGTAGTTTCGGGAAAGAGAGCGAATAATTTATACTCGGTAAATATAATATCGACAAGAGATTGCCGATGTGTGTGTGTGTGTGTGTATGTGCGTGCGTGCGTGCGTGCGTGTGTGTGTGTGTATAATTGGTGAAATTATAATTCCATTTTAAACGACAATAACACGCCGAAATTAGCGCGCGATCAATAGAGCAAAGCCGCGGGATTATCGCTTTTGCGAAAGTGGCTCGCACAAATTCCCTCGGACTCCCTCTATCTCACTCTCTCTCTCTTTCTCTCTCTCTCCCCGGAAGGACGATATTACAAATTCTGCGGAGGGAGTACGAACTTTTATAGAGAGGGGAGTGGCGTGCTGTGGCGCGACCCTTTGGTGGTGAAAGATATCGGCTGATTCCGAAGGCAGGTGGAGAGACAGAAAAGGAGAGAAGGCGCGCGCGGCGGAGCTCTCTGAGACCATTTTCTTGCACCGCGTCGTTTTGCTCCTTTTTCGCGTCTGTCTCGCAACACGGGGGCTCACTTCGCGGCTGCCTTCGATCCTTTTTCTCGCAAACTCGCGAAACAAAAGTGCCACGGCGCGCGCGGCCACGGAAAGTGGAAAGAAAGACTGACGCGTTTCTCTCGTATATATGTTAAATATTTCGCGGTCCTTCTGTCCATTGTTTCCCCGCAGAGCGCGAATTGATTTTATTGGCTCTCTCGAACTCGGTCGGATTCCCCCACCGATTTGTCCACATTGCGCTGTACATACGTGTTTCACATACGCTATCTCTATCTCTATCTCTCTCTCTCCCTCTCTCTCTCTCAAAACATATCAAAATACACTTTCAATTTAATTATCTATAACGAACTTTCGATATATCTTACTTCTCTCTCTCTCTTTCGTTAATTTACAAAATATTGCAAAATTAAAATTGAATTTCGCGCGAAGTTTACGTCTGCAATCAAATCCAGATTCGCGCAAATGGATCGCAAAGGAATTCGAAATGATATTCGCGCTGGGGGTTAAAAGAAACGGTCGGTGTGTATATCGTCTTCATATTTCGTTAGATAAGACGCGGAGAGAAGCTGCGTACGCGATAAGAAGTCCGATTCTCTCTCTTTCTCTCTCTCTCTTTTTCTCTCATTCACATAATTTCTAACTTGAACATTTATAACTTTCCGCATCGTTACGCTTATTAGGACGGTACGAAAAAGAAATCTGTTTGCATCCTTTAACGACGCGCGCGCGCGCGCTACCCCCTCCCCCCCCTCACCGCTCCCCCGTTATAATACTAAATTTCGCGGTAACGCACAGTGATCATAAATACTTTGCATAACATTACCACCGTGGCGTTGCTCGGGAAAAGTGTGCATGAAATATTCAGCGAGTCGAGAACAACCCCGCCCGACTTGTAACGTCGGCCGCGTAAATCGTTGCATTTTATCGATATCACACGCGCGATATCTCGCGCGCATATATATGTACATATATATATATATACAAGCAGCCTCTTTATTATTTTCGCGTTCGCTTATGAATTGAAGGGGGGGGGGAAGAAGATCTCTCTCTCACACGCCTGGGAAATTCATCGCGCGCGCCGCGCGTTGCATCGCTTTTCGGCGCCGCTGTGAAAATCTCGCAACGTTCGCGAGACAGAAAACGATGCAACACGCGATATCGTTCGCGCGCGATAAATACACACACGGCGAAACTCGCGCGAATGCTAATTATCTTCAATAAGGCGGAATGTTCTCCCCCCCCTCCCCCTCCCCCTCACTCTCACTCCCTTCATCGGTATTTACTAGGAATATCCTCTTCACTAAGCGGATTATCCGACTTTATGTATAAGTCTACTTCTTCTACGAAAGTAAAGTTTCGAGATTCTCTCTCGCGGAATTTCTTATTTCGCATAACACTGACTCTCGCCTCTTTTTTATTGCGAAAAACCGGCACCGATGGAAGTTATCTCGATCCCGGAGCCGAAGATGACGGGATATAAATTGCGACGAAAATCATGCAAAAACGCATCAAAGAAGTATCTCAAGACTTTCCGCGAGGGAAGAAGTTTCCTTCCGCAAAAATGTGTGGAAATTACGTTTAACGGGTGGTTAAAATACATCGGCGATAAGTCGTCGTCGCCGCCGCCGCCGCCGCCGATGAAGATATCCTCCCCGCGCGCAGATAATCGGCGGCGCCGAGAGATAAGACGTTTTCGAATTTTCCGGGGCGGGGACGGCGAGATAATATCCGCTTGTGATTTCTTTTTTTTTTTTTTTTTCTTTATCTCCGGAACTGTGACGATTCCGTGAATAATCGGTGCGGCGGCTGAGAGACCGCACCGCTATGGACCGGGCACGGAGTCGGCACGGTTGGCACCTAAGCGCATAGCTAGTCGACCTGCATCCACGGATATGCAGGATTCCGACGTCGATGGACCTCATACCACTGGAATGCACCGAACGAGCTACAGGCTCTCCCATACCCCAGAGCTCCGCCCCAACCCTCCTATGCTATACGGCACGCGCTTCTTCTTCTTTTTCCCCTCTTTCTCTTGCCTTCTTCTCTCTCTCTCTCTCTCACAGTACCAGACCCCCCCTCTCTCTCTCTCCCTCTATTCTTCTTTCTTTCCCTTCGCCGCGATTCTTTTCTTTTTTTTTTCTCGACCTTAACGTTTATCAGTTACCACTCCAGATGTGTTAATGGCTTCGGCTCGCCGGTTGAATTACCGAGCGGCGCGAATCTCGGGTTTTTGACCGATCTTCCGAAACCAACCGGTTGCGTCGCGAGACGCGTCGCGCGATGCAAAACCTCGGGCGCTCTTAAAAAAAAAATTTTTAACAGTTATTCAAACATCCTCGAATGTAACAAACAATCACATCGAGAGATAATTGATGAAACAAACGTGATTTTTATAGAAAATCAATTCAAATTATAGTAAAGTACATGTTTTTTTTCTTTTAATATAAAATTATATATTTTTAAGAGACTGTGAAATATTTTTGGAGAACATGTGCGTCTGATCGACACACCGCGTCTCTCAATCAGAGAAAAAATTATTACCTTTCGAAGTTACTTAGACCAATTTCAATAAGCTGGAAAGTACGACGCATTTGACCCCGTTGAACCCCCTTTTCTCCTCGCTCGTTTTCGACTTTCTGTAATTTCGAGAAATGGCATTTTCTCCCGATCGATGCACTCGCCCCGTAGATGGCATTCTGCATCGAAGGCCACCCTCTTCCGACGACGGACGGTCTTGTGTCCCACACGGCCGCACAAGAAATGAAATCGAATCGGTGAATGATTTATTCGCGAAGAATTCGACGAATATCGACAACGCGAGACCGGAAACTCGCGCATAATTAGATATCGCCCGTCGGGGCCATAAATAGCAATGCGAGGCCCCTAACACAGGCCTTTATTGCTTCTCGATCGTTTCGTTCGTTCAATCGATTGATCGAGCGCGCGCGCGCGTGGGCGGCGATGTATCTCGTTATGGATAAACGGAGCGCGGCGCGGCGCCTCTCGACTACGTAATCAGCCCGACGATTGATGACAAGCCGTTGTCTTCTTCCCCGCTAAAAAAACGCGGCCGCGCGATAAAACGCAACGCAATAGCGACGGCGGCGGCGCGTTTTATCAGCTGGAGATTTCGCGCGCGGACACGTGCGTCCCCTCCTCCCCTTTCGGTTCGTCGATAATTCGTCTTCTGGGAAAACGGGAATACGCGCCGCTCGCTCCTTCTCTCCGCGTGTACATCGCATCGATCCCGCAGCAGACGACGACATACCTTTGTGTGTATATGTGTGTGTGTGTGTATTTATGCGCGTGTGTTTATCGCGCAATCTGTGATCAGATGGAATTACCCGAATAATATACAAGGTGTGTTCGGTATCTATCAATAACTCTTGATTACCGAACACGCGACGTTAGAGTCACCCCCCCGTGTGTCGTTACAGCGTCGTCGCACGATCTGAATTCGCTTGTGTGTGACTTAAGCGGACAATAGAATCGGCCCGATGACACACTTCGGCGTTACGCGCCGAGATAAGGACGAAATATATGTGTTATACCGGTATATATGCGATGCCGTAATAGTCGGGGGAGGAATCGTCTACTGCTAATGGGCGGATTCGCGTATAAGGCACGCGGAGATGATGCCCTGTGTGTGCTCTTCCCACGTCCGTTCGCGATGGGACAATCATCATCCAGTAGCGGATTCTCTCTCTCGTCCTCCTGAACTTATTTCATTTCTCTCGCGCGTGGGCGTCGCGACTTCCCACCTCTATCTCGCACATTTCCGAGAGAGAAAGAGAGAGAGAGAAGGGAGAGAGAGAGAGAGAGACGGAAACACACACGCCGCGCGTTATCGTTGACGTCACCTGTGACGCTGTAATTGTCCAATCAGCTGTGACAGTCGCCGGAGAGAGATCGAGGCTCGATGGCTTTCGATTCGATTGCGCTTTTGCATCTCTTTTGTTAAACGCCAAGTATAACAATAACGTTTATTTTACTATTATATCATTTGTTAACTTATACATTGTTATTTATATGTTATACATAATTTTCATATTATTTTTTGTTTTATCGTTTCTGAGAGAGAAGAGTCTTTTTATTACTCTTGATGTGTTTAAAAATAATTTTTACGTTCATTGCTTGTTCATTTTAAACGATTATTTCGGATTTTCTTCGTTTCGTCAACGAAATTGCGTCTTGTCGTTGTCGAAGATGCCATACGAGCATTGTGTGCGCCAGAAATACATCACAAAAAAAAAATATCTCTCAATCAGAGTTCCACGTGTAATGGTGTTTTTCCCGATAAGTTCCAATGTCGAGTATTTTCTCATAATCCAAATATAGATGCGCGCATCCATCACGTCTCCGCGTGGGAGTATCTAAATGAACGATGCACACCGGGTAACCCAGTAACTTTATTTTCGGATGTCTCGATCTGCGCGCCCCGGCAGATAGGATAAGAGTTCGGGGGATCTGTTCGTCGGGCAATAAAGTATCGTATTTTTTCAAAGTTATCGCAGATACTCTCTTCGGAAATTTGCAGAGCTTGTTTGCAGAAAAAAAAGAAAAAAAAGAAAAAAAAAAGAAAATTAACACGATGACGACTTGAAAAACCGATAAGCTTCTGTTTGAGCGCTTTTCTCGTTCGAAATCATCGCGGTGTGTACTCGACGTCGGAAGAATCAATAACACATCGTATCTCAACAACCACACATGTGTCCTAACAATCTCCGACGATTCTCCACGGTCGTTTCTTAATGAGATTATTGCGACTAAAAAAGAAAAGAGAAAATCGGAAATCGAGAGTTGTGTGTTCGGAACGGAAGAGATCAAGAATCGCAGCATCGCGATATTAATTCATCCGCCGCGCTTTCGAGAAACGACCTAAAATCCGCGAAACACTCTCCGCCGTGCCGCGGCTCAAACTTGTCGGCTTTCACGTGCGTGTTTGTGTTTGTGTGTGTGTGTGCGCGCACCATGCGGGCGCACGAAGTCGGAACAGCCGGGGGAACACCCTTACCTCGTTGATGTGTTTGTACGTCTTGATGAGGTCGACGCTGAGTTTCCTGAGGGGCGCCGTCGCTGGATCGCGAAACCTGTGGGGTATCCTGGCCTGCATGGCGTGAATGTCCGAGGGGGTCTCCTGCGTAACCCCGCCGGCAGCTCCACCGCCCGCGGCACCGCCCCCGCCGCATACCGCAGAGGGCATGGGCTCCTCGGCCACCAGGCGCCCGTAAAGGGGCGCACCGCCGGTTCCCGTCCTCCCGATCACTGGAAAAGAGACAAGCGGATCAATGCGTGCGAAGCAGAGAGAGAACATTCTTATGCGATTGACTCTCAGCCGATACAAATTGTAATTAACGCTCGAACGATGAAAACTCGTCGGAAAAAATGACGGGATTCACGACGGGAAGTGCGAGCTATTTGCAAGAAATGTTCCGAGTAGTTTTTACTTTAATAAAAAAAAAACAAGTGTAAAATAACAATCTTTGTAGCTGATCTTTTCACAGCTTTTTTTGTTGATTATTTAAATATGAAAGAAATTAAAATAATAGCTCGCTTGTAAAAGCGAGAAAAATCTTGTTCAGTTTCGGACGATAAGAGATACGCGAGAGCGACGATAAATAAATAAAGTCGTGTAATAGATACACAGGGATACGCAAGTATACGCAAGGGAAAAGTAACGAAAGATGATTGTTCATTTTGAATAAGTAACGCACTATTTGCATTGTACATGTTTATATTTATGTCACGTGTTTTATTATGTGCGTTATGCGTTATTCAATATTGGGTTTTGAAAACCACATGTAATTGCAGCGAGAATTTAATGGCCGCGCTGTATGCGCACCGCGAGAAATGGATCAATGCGCGCGTAGCCGCAAGTTTAGTTAATGATCAATATTTGTATTTACTGCTTCGTGTTGACGTTTATCTGTTAAGTTTATCATTGGGTAATTAGATTCGCGTGTATTAATTGGAGAACGTCGGTTGGCCAGGCGCAAGATGTTCCTCGATCGATCGCGCCGAGATTTCTCGATTAGTCGCCGTGCTCGCCGTGCGCGACATGTGTTTTTTTTTTCTCTCTCTATCTCTCTCTCTTATTCCGCTCCTTCAATTGCCGTAAAATTAGCCGTCGTATACATACCCCGCTAATTTGAAACAATAATCCAAGAGAGATTCGAGGTGAAAACGACGAATCTCTCCCGGTTCAGAGCGAGAGAGATTTCTTTTAGCGAGGATGATCGCTCGCTATTCAAACGTTTTTCGTTTCCACTTTCCTCGTTTTACTCCGTCGACATTAAAGCCGCGTCGAGCTAACGTATAATTAGTATTAGAAAAATTTCACGTAGTTGCGTGACCGCGAAATGAATTAAAATCGCCGCGTGCGCGCGCTGTTCTCTTGCGCAAACAGAAAAATCGGTTTTGTTGAAATTACTCCCCCGTCCGGATAATCCGGTAATATTATCCGAGAAGATATACGTTTAAACGCGCGCGTTTTTAACCTCTTTTTCTCGTGCCTCGCGCGTTAAGCCACTTTTCACACACACGTTCACTCCGCGTATAAATTTTTTAAAATTATTTACTAATTTTTTTTTCTTTCAATAACGATATTTTTTCGTTTCGTTTCTCTCGTAATGTGCAAAACATTGTTTTTTTTTTTTACCATTTTTTTTCCTTGACGCGCTTGAGGGATTGTTTCCGCGGAAAGATATCGTACGAGGCAATGTTCGATTCTCCCTGCGTCAAGTTCCCTCAATTGCCGCACTCAGATGATACCCTTTCGCGAATAATAGGGAAGAATCGTGACGATCACAGAGAGGGGTTGCGATGATTGTTGCGTTACATGCGGAAAAGGGCGCAGACGGCGTCTTCTTCCGTGAAAAAAGTAGTCCGTTCGATGAATCACGACGGAAAAATTGCAATACGTTTCGCGGAAGCATGCGTGTTAAAACTGTGCACATTGATTGTTTCCGCACACATTCCACCACGAGAGATGGATAGTAGGTTTTGTACACACGGCTCGCATACAGACCTTCGCTTTTCTCCGTAAAGCGAGAAGGTGAATCGGGAACGATGCTTTTTCGCCATTGACCGATTTGTTCGCGGAAAATATCAAGTCAGGAAAATCTCTCTCTCTCTCTCTCTCTCTCTCGCGAAGACCTTTAAGTTCTTTCACCCGCACACGAGCGAATTAAAAAGATTCTCTCGTTCCGTTTATATATTTTTTTTACAAATTTACACGCGAAATTCCGTTACACGTTGTAAAATAGAAGAATTTTACACGCTACAACGGGCTCAAAAAATCTTATCTGACAATTTTCGAGACGGGTGTTTTTTTTTTTAATAATAAGAACATTCGATTAAAAAAAAACACACACACAGTTTTGTAACGCTTGTGTTCTTCCTGGCGGAAAAAAGCTTCGCGCAAGTCTGGGGGTGTATAATCGAATTGGACGATCTACGCGAGGCGCGAGACCTAAATCTCGCGGAAGCTAAACGAAGAGCGAGAGTGCGGAAGTGTCGATAATTAACAACTCCCTTAGAGAGATAGAGAGTGCTCTGTGCGCCGGTAAATCGGGATGGCGGCGGAAGTGGTCATTAATTTTGACGTATGACTCCTCGTCTGTCCCGCTTTGGCACTCGCTGAAACATTACTGTCATTTTAACGACCCTGTTAGGTGGCAGAAACCGGCTCAACACCGTCCACTTGATACTATATGAAAACGATTGCCTTCTTGAACCATCTTCGTTTTGCACAGTATTTTTAGAGCGATTGCACCCGTGATTGCGAGTTTATGCTCGCACGGCTTGTTTTTTCTTGATTCTTATTCTTATTCGTTTTAGTTTTTTTCTTTTTTCAATTTTAAATTTTAAGCACCTAAATAGCAGACCGAAGTAAAAATCTCTTCGGATACAAATCGATTGGAAAGACACGTAACACGTGAGAAGATAAGTTTTAAATATTACAAATATAAAATATTCACGTATTGCGCAACCATTATTTATTTTGCGATATATTTGACAAGTGGAACAATATTTTTAGGAAATAAAACAAATATATATATATATATATATATACGTATCAAAAATAGTAGCTAAAATTATTTGCGTACGTTCTCACACACTTGATGAAATAACAAGTGAGGAATTATGCATGGATCGCGATTCGAAGGATGAATGCGTGATCGAGCATGTGACAGACAACGAATGAATGAGCGAGTGTACAAACAGATGAATGAACAAGCAACAGTGTACGTAAGCGAGCAGAATGTTTACATGCTCTTTATGCCTCGCAAAGTAGACGTTATTACCGAATATATGATTTTTTTATGTGCAAGTATGTTACATAGTTATTTAAGGACGCACGGACGCGTGGCACGTGACAAGTGCATTATCGTGTGCGTGTGCGTGTGCGTGTGTGTGGAAAAAAGAAATAACATTTTCGCAAATGCGCTTTGCGTTATGAAATCTCGTTTTTGTGAAATCAAACAAAAATGAATTTGCGGAGAAATTCATTAAACATCTCATTTTATCCGCACAAATAACACACACATGTACCAAATATTTAGCAAATTAAATCATAAAACCATCAAATAATAAATTACATATCAATTATTCGTCTGTAACGGTGCTGCTGCCTGCTGCGTCGCTATTTGCGTATCTCACGCGACATGAAAAATGCTGCACTCACGCGCGCGCGCGCGCGCACACACACACCTGAGCACGTGCCTAATGCAATTTCCAGCAAGGTAATCGCGCGCGACGCTCGCAATAATCAGCGAGCAAGATCGCCCGATACGTGGAATCCGCTCGAAGAAAATTTCCGAAGTGTCTAAATGTCCCTCCCTCTTCTTTTTGTCACCTCGTGGTATTCTCCATAACAGAAGCGAGGGGGAAAATTGAAAGGTCAACATCGACGAAGGAAAACGAGGAAGACAAAGAACGAACTTCCCCTTACCCCCGGCAAAAGAGGAGAAAACAATAACTTTTCCAACCAATCATTCGCGGGCAAACACCGGTCACGCGAACCTCCTCCTCTCCGACTTTTAACACGCGCATACATTATCGAAAGACGCGGCGAACCGGGAAAAGAGATTACGCACATACGGAGGGGGGAGGAAACAAAACCAGCAAGAAAATCGACGAGAGAAGAGAGCGGATGGATGTGAGGGGGATGGAGGAAGAGACACGGAAACGGAGTACAACAGGGGTAACGAGAAAATCACGACCAGGTCGGGTCAAATTTGCGGGCTGTCTATCCCCTTTGACCCGTTCCTTCCCTCCCGAGCGACCCCCCCTCATCCCCCACCTCATCCTCCTTCTCTTCCTCCTCCTCCTCCTCCTCCACCCGTGCACTCACCCCACCCTCTGCCGTTTTTTTACGAGCCACTGCGTATCGGAAAGCGGAGAGCTACTCCCGTCCCGACTACTCGCCGCCGTGTGGCTCCGTTTGAAATGTAGGCCAGGGCGCGGTTGAATGAAAAAAATATTCATTAACACGCGCGGGTCAGCGGTTCTCCATGCGCGGTCTTCCACGGCGATCTCGCGAGCATTATTCGCGTGCATACGCACCGAATCGGTGCACGTACGCCGAGTTGATACGTGTGGGTGGCGACCGGTGGTGGTGGTGGTGGTGGTGGTGAGAGGCGACCCAGTGATGCATCGCAGCGAGACGCTTCATTTGCGTGTCTGCGTCTCGCGGCCCGAGCCGGGAATCGATTGACCGCGCGCGAGTCTCTCATGAGGAGAAGCGGCTGTACGGACGGTTAGGAAGCTATGGCCTGCATACACAGGGTGGTCCCGCGAGCACGAAATAAATCTCCCGGTCTCTCTTTCATCGCGCAATCGTGCCGCATTATTGCAAAGTGTTTTTTTTTTTTTTCCCCCGCTCTGCTCTGTAATTCAGTTCTTGTTGGGCGGTTTAATCAAATCTCTCTTCGAAAACGCGAACTATTGCGAATTCGTTTCCTCAAAAGGCGCATCCCTCCTTTTTGCATCACACGGGGTGACGCAACAATAGAAAACAGTAGAAAACGTCATGCCGGTAATTTATTAGAGAAATTAACGTGTAGTTTCTTTTGTACGATTCTTCGTCGGAGACGTATATTATTCTCAAAAACGTGCGAGTTCCGCGCAAAGTTCTGTCGAAACTGTTCCTCACAAGCTCTACCCCCCCCCCTCCCCACACCCCGTTCTTTTGGTGCATTATTTTTCGCATAATTTCGACCCGCTATTCGGGAACGCGGATATTGGCGTCTTCGCGAAGGGGAGGTATATATCTCGTCGACAAAGAGAGAAAGAGATTCCTCGTTCCAAAAATATATCCCCCGGCTCGATCGTGAAAAATTCAGGCACATATCGATACAGAAGCCGGTGGAAGAGGGAGAGAGGATTATCCTGTCGGTCGATATAGGCGCGCTGTGCTGCCGCTCTGTGAAACTGGAACGTTTTACGCGAGTAACGCAAACTCGCGCACAGATCACATCCGGACCTGTTTTTTTTTCCCCTCTTTTTCTGTGCTTCTTTTTTGTTGTTGTTGTTGTTGTTGTCGTCACGAAGAACCGAGAATTTTCCGCGCAAACGCTCGAAATAAAAGCGGGGATACGGCCAGTTTGGTCCGTAACAAATTACGAGGACGGCCTTGCACGTGCAAAGCGCCGGGTGCCATCTGTCGTTCCGTATGTATTTACGATTCCCTCCTTCCCCC
Organism: Pseudomyrmex gracilis; assembly: GCF_002006095.1. NCBI lineage: Eukaryota > Metazoa > Arthropoda > Insecta > Hymenoptera > Formicidae > Pseudomyrmex > Pseudomyrmex gracilis. Next base: position 85,666 of record NW_018020632.1, read on the forward strand.
CCCCTCCTCATTTTCGCCGTAACCCGCAATTCTTAGCCTGTTAGACCTCTCCTCCGAATTCGCGCGCGGCCAAAATCGGAAGACGATAAACGCCGAGCCAACAGCGACGAGTAAAATAACTATCATTGACGTGCGCGGTAACAATATTTATTACACTCACGCACTTGGGCGAAAATAATTTTATTATTATGTATTATTAAACCCGCACGTTAAAGAAAACATCAAGCTGGAGAAATAAAATACTTCCCTGCTGAATAATGTAATTAAAGTACATGTTTATAGTTCCGTAATGACAATTTTTTATTCATACACACGCAACAATGCGCACAATAATTTCGTATAATTTGTCCGTACATTTTTCTCTCAAGTCTGTATTTTTTTTTCTTTTTTCTTTTTTTTTTTAAAGACACGCGATATTATTATTTTTTTTTATACAACCGATTGCGATGCAACTTCATCGAAACGAGGTTTACATAGCACAAAGTTGCTTGCTGTAAGCTTTCGCTCTTTTTTACAGCCGCCCGTTGTATGCGATTGTACACGTGTGCATTAGCGCGGAATTCAAGCGGACAAGGTCCGCTCGAAGTTTAAAAGGGGGGCATGACGCACAATGTGCCGGCAATAAACAGATAAACGCAAAGCGACACGCACATGTAAAACGCGAGTTGAGAACCGCCGTCGCGAGGTCACGAAAGGCCTGACATAGGCCGTGCGATAGCCAGCACGCATTCCCGCTTCATTCATGCTTCTTGATCCACCACCTCTTCCCCTCCCCCTCAACCGACCCTACGACACCCCCGCTTTTGCCCCCCACGGTCGAACCACCGCTCTCGGGGGTATTTGCGGGTACACGGTGGCGCGAGCCCTCGTGAAACGACCGGCCATATCTTCTTCCGACCTCGGCGCACACCGTAATGATTCTCGCGCACATCGTCGCGAGAAATTGCCGGGCTCTCTCGCGAAAACGATTTTTTTCTTTTTTTTTTTTTCTTTTTTCTTCTTTTTGTTTCCTCGGGATCCCATACCGCGGGAACAGCTGAGCTCGCTGAGATACGAGAAGAAAAAAGAGAGAGAGAGAGAGAAAAGTGGTCGGGAAATCTGCGCGATCTCTCGCTAACGTTTCGAATTTATCTCGTCGCGTCGTCATATTCGAAGTTATCCTTAATAGCGGACTTACGGGACTTCTCTCTTCGCGCGTCGCGCGAGAGAGCGCGGAGAAAGAAATCGCACGCGGTGGAGTGAGAGAGAGAGAGAGAGAAAAAAAAAAAGAAGAAGCAATTGCTGTGCTTTCATTCGCGCAGCAACAACGATTTCTTCAACACTTTTTTTATTCTAAAAGTGAATAAAAAAATGTCAGTTTTTTTTATTAAAAAAAAAAAAAAAAAAAAAAAAAATATACGATTATTTCGAATTACGCGCGGAAACAAATTGGACCTCGCGGAAGTTTCTTGCGAGAAAATTACAATTTATTTTTCCACGTATGCGCGTACGGGGAGACCCCGTTATTACGACGTAGCGTTATATGCGCGGAGCGCCGACGTCCGTGGAAAACAAAACCTAAATGAAAACAAAATCTCCATCCTCGTTTCTCTCTCCAGGACTCTACGACCGTGTAAGTGTGTGTGTATTAATACGCTTTATCGCATCGCGGACGCGACGCGGCGCGGGTCGCGTACATCAACCTCGCGTGTCCGATCGGTCGCGCCGATAATAATTGCTTGACATTCAACCGGCGTTTAAGTGCGCCAGTTAATTACGTCGGCGACGATTATTATTCCTCTTTTTTTTTTTTTTTCTTGACGTGGCGAAACTCTCGGCAACAACGCCGGAATGCGAGCGCGCGACCGTTTCTCCTCGACCTACCGGCGCTCTGCTGCTGCGCGACCGCGTCGCGTGTAAAAATTATGCTAACGAGGATATCCTCGTTTTCGCAGCGCGCCCGACGACGGCAATGAGCGACGTCTCTCTTTACATTGGTAATTAGTTTTCACCGCCGTTAAGTCGCCAACCCCCGCTGCGATGAAACAATCCGTACCCACGCGCTCTGCGTGGCGAAGAAACGTTTGACTTTCGAGAGTTACGTGTGTGTGTGTGTGTGTGTGTGAGTGTGAGTATTTTATTTTTGGCGAAAATGTTGATTAAGATAAAAAAAAAATTCATTTCAATTGGAAAGTGAGATCCTAGAGAAGTATTTTAGAAATTTAGTTTTTATCCGTACGTCACCTTTGTGTACGCGAGCGAACGTTAAAACTGCCGTCCGCGATCGAAATTCCGTCTGCGAGTAAAATCGCGAATTTATTTCACCGATCGTCGGAGTACGTTAAGTACACCCGGTACAATCGACACGTAATACGTGTCACCGTTCATAATTGGCATCTTCTCTCTTTCTCTCTCTCTCTCTCTCTCTCTCTTTCCCCTTCTATAGTGGCTCACCTATTATATCAACCTACATCCGGAAATGCCAAAGCTTCCCACGACTAGCGTTACTCACGAAGCACCGTGTACGGTCCCGTGTATCGGCGATCGTTCCGGTCGAAAAATCAATAACTAATGCTACCAAACTATAAATTATTATGATCCTATTTAAACTCTCATCTTGCGCGCCACATACAAAGACGACACGGTATATAATGTGGGACGATAGATTGCGATATTAACCCTCCGCACTTCGAAATAGTTTCGAGGGAGGAAGTGGATCAATATTAAATATTCTACATCTCTCTCTCTCTCCCTCTCTCTCTCTCTCTCTCTCTCTCTCTCTCTCTCTCTCTATTTTGACACAAACGGGGACGATGCATGACGTAACATTCCCGTCAAACATTCATAGTCCTCCTTACAGAGGATAAAAAGAACATATACTTCACACTCACTCACACACACACACAGATTCATCCTTGCTGTAAAACCTTTATAGATTATTTTCTCTCTCACCATTTTACAACTTATTTATAACATAAAAAGAACTCGAAACGAAAAATCGTCTTTATTTTCTTTCGAAATACACGTGAAATGAAAATAAAAACCTATTGGCTCTGAGAAAAAAAAAAAATGACAAAATCGCTTCCTCGATCGACCATCGAGCAGCTTGCGAGCTCGATGAACGTTCGCCAACGATGCAACAACGACGACGACGACGACGACGACAAGGACGACGACGACGACGACGACGACGACAACACCGTATCGATCGATAAGCGAGCGCGCCGAGAGCTACGCGCGAACGTGTGTGCGCTCTCCACGAATCATGACTTTCGAACCCGAGAGCCCCGGGGCGATATTGGAATTTGTAGTATTACAGTGATTATATACTGATACAGTGCGCGTGTCGCGCGCCGTCTTGGTATCCTGCGCTGCCCCCGCAGAACGACGACACGTTTGCCCTTACCGGGATGATTCTCCTCGACCCGATCGAAAGAATTGAAATCCGAAAGAAAAAGGAAAAAGATTTTTCCCTGTTACAGTGCGAGCGCGTCGCTGTTTCTCTCAATTTGTGTAACTTCTTCGAATCGCGCGCAACCGCGGATTGTTGAACGCAAGCGGATCGCAAGTACATTCTGAGTACAAAAAAAAAAAAAAAAAAGTTTTATTTTATTACAATTTATTTTACGTAACGAATTAAATCAAAAACGGTTCGAGCGAGTGCGTTATTCTCGCAAGATTAAACGGCGAAAAATTGTGCGTCTTGCGAACCTTCCCCTCCGTTCGCAACGAACGACTGCCGCGAGACGTTTTGGTTATGCCGCTTGGCAGATGCTGCGTGTGTGTAGGGGGGTGATGACAGGGTGATGGCACGAGACTCTCGCGCGCAATCAGAAATTCTCGTATATGCAACCGGGAGAGAAGAGAGAGAAACGGAAAAGAAAATAGAGGAGATGAGAAAGAGAGAGAGAGTAAACGTGGGAGAGAACAAGACGAGGAAGGAGGACAACGCGACGAAGACGGCTAGGTTGTGTAAACCTTATGTATGTACACAACGAGTCGCATGTGACTCGAATACAGGACGATTCTTCCGCCTTCGCTGTGCTTTTCTCTCCCCATCCCCCCCCTCTCTCTCTCTATCTCTCTGTGTTCTTGTTTCCTCCACCTTCGAAATTCTCGCGAGACCGGCAGATTTGCGAAATTCTGCGCGAAAGACCGCGGGAGTGCCATAAGTCGCAGCGGACCCTCCCCCTCTCTCCCTCTTTCCTTCGCTTGCATTTCGGGGCTGATGCCCCGGCTACAAAAATGAGAGAAAAGGAGAAGGAGGTAGGAGAACGTACGAAGAGAAGAGACGAAACAGCGGAGTCAATATGTGAGAGATAGAGAAGAAACTCGGAGAGAGAGAGAGTTTTACGGTCCGAGAACTTCGCGCACCCCTCGTTTGCATAATATACAAGACCGTCCGATTCTCCACTTTTCGCGTCGCTCTTCGTGAGAAGAGCACGAATTTGGGAAAACGGTGTCCGCCCGCTCCTATGCGGTGTTTTGGCGCGACACACACACGCGCACACACACGTGCGCGCGATAAACCGCGAAGAAAACGCGCGGAGTGACGACCGAGCGCGTTAAAAAACCGAATGCCGCAGCGAGGCAATAAGAAAACGAACGAACGAAGATCGTAAATGAGAGAAAATATTATTTCGAACTAAAAGAATTGTCTGAGAAAAATTATCGCATATTTTTTTCTGAATTATTCAAACACACGATACATCGCCGTACACGTGCGTTTGTTGTCGCGTATTAAATTTATCGTTAATTATTTTATACGCGATTGTTCCATACAAAACAAAAAAAAAAAAAACAAGTTCTGACGGTGACTAACGCGCGTTATTTATTATATCGCAACGCGCGGGAAACGGCAAAAGGGACCCGCGTGAAATGTTGCGAACCGCGGACTTGCCTCATTCTCTCGTGCCGCTGAAACTTTCAATTTCGCGTTTCGCAAACTTTAATTGCCCCCCTTCCCGTCCCAAGTAATATCTCCTACTATAATAATTAGCCTTTTACTCGTCCTTTGACCACCGTCACGGTCACGTTGATAAGTGCGAAGAACCTTTACGCGCGAAACAGAAGAAAGGAAGACGCGAGAGACCGGTTTGCATTGAAGAAAATTCCATCTTCTCTCGTCGCGAGAGCGAGAGAATCGCGCGGGACGCGCAATAAAACGTATAAGTGTAATAAAACAAATTGAATGTGTGTCGAAAATAGCGGGCGCCGAAACAATGGCGCTGAAACGCGCAAAACGCGCAAAGGTAATTTTCCTCAGTTGTTGTTGTTTTTTTTTTTTTTTTGGTTTTTTGTTTTGCGCTCATTTTGTTGACGATATCGTCACCGACCGCGACTGTCAAGAGATCCGTAGAATTGTCCTCTACCTACGAATCGGCAAAGACACCTTTCGACGAGCATTCGCGCATTGCGCGTTCCATCGAACAAGCAACACTTTTTTTTTTGCTCAGGTTATATTTTGTGCGCATTGTCTTATTTTTAGACCGCGGGTATAGTTTTTGTATATTCTATCTATTTTGTGTTCGCTCTCAGAGTGGTCTGTTGTTTGTTTTTTTCTATTATAAGGAATTAAAAAAAAAAAAAAAAAAAAATCACGTAATTGGTTTTGTATTTTATTGATTCTTTTGTGTGAGAGCGCAAATATCTTTCTTTTTTTTTTTTTTACTGATCTTCTTCATTTCTTTGATGCAAAACAAAAGCTTTGTACTGTAGCGATGCAATGTTTATTTTCACGTGGCTCGCCATTCGCTTTGCTAAAAAAATAAACAGAAATTACAAAAAGAAACCTGTTCTTTTAACAAACTATATAAATGTTTAGCAATTTAACCATATCTAAATAGTTTGCAATACAGAAACTTTGGAATATAACAAAAGAGAACTAGACTTCAGATTATAACAAAAAGAAATGTAATTAAAAAAAAAAAAAAACAAAACAAGCTTTCTATAAAAAAAAAAAAATCCCTATTGTGTGTGTGAAGTGTCCTTGTGTCTTTCTGTAAAAAAATAAGTTTATAAATAAAATTACAACATTGCGAGTTGCTTGCGGCTTCAGTTCAGACACAACACACACGTTCGAACAATTTGACGACAAAAACGAAAAGCAGAAGGCCGTGACTGTTTCATTTTTACAAGTTTATTACATATACATGCGTAATAGTAAAAATGCTATTAAAAAAAAAAAGAGAGAGAAAAAGAAAATACGTGCGGAATCGATAAATATCAGCTCTTTATTCATTGACCTCGTCCTCCAATTATACAGTCTTGCGGCATTGCATCTCTCTCTCTCTCTCTCTCTCTCTCTGCTCTTTTTTTTTTTTTTTTTTTTTTTATCTCGTGCGGTCTACTTTTACGTTCGAACGTGCTCCGACATGACAAATATGCGTTCGAATCGTAACTGGTAATTGCCTGTTACTAGCAAAACGTACACGTTGTACGTTGTAACTCATCCGACGATTCTACCCGGGAAGGGGAGGGACGGAGGCTATAAAACTAACAGAATTTCCAAAAAAAAAAAGTGACTGATGCATTTCACTACAAAGCGTGTAACGCGCGCGCGCGCGTTCTCCTTTTCTCACACATACGTACACACACACATACACGCAAAAACTATCCGTTCCACATATGTACGAGAAGGAACATACGAGCATGCATAAAAAAGACTATCTTGTCGCAAACGCATGCGTTTCGCGCGCAACGATGCGGTTTAAGAGAGTGCAAAACGAAATATCTTATCCCGCCCTTAAAACGAACCTGTTGCTTTTTTATGTATACAAGAAACAAATCAAGACTCGTTTCTTCTTTCCATCTCTCCGCTCTTTTTTCTTTTTCTTTTTCTTTTTTTTTTTTTTTTTTATCGGAGATCGCACGTGCGCCTCCATCCCGAGAGAATTAAAGCGCAACCCCACGGCGAGGCGAAGGTTGCACACCGACTAAATTGTGTGGACGTTTGAGATCCGGCTGACTGTTCAAGGTTCGACGAGGGGGCGCGGAGCTACTACTCTCCTCTCAAGAAGCGACCCGGTTGCCGCCGGTCGGTCTTCCTCCCCCTTCCCGGAGTCGCGTGTTAGATTTCTCCCCGCTTTGTCTCTGTTCATCGGCGCGTCTCTAATCACTCCTCATTTTACGGTGCGGCGAATAGACGCGCCGGAGAAAAGCTTCACTTTCTTGCGCCGGTATGCAACTATTCCCGGTCATACGCAGAAACGAGATTGCGCTCTCTTTCTCCTCTCCTTTTCTCTCTCTCTCTCTCTCTCTCTCTCTCTCTATCTCTTTCTCGGGTAAAGGAAGCGAAAGAAGAACGGTCAAAGCTTCTTCCAGAATGGAGAAACAACTAACCGTGTACACGCACGGCAATTAATTTGGCAAAGTGCGCGTTTGTCAAACTTTGTCAAAGTAAATGCTCTCCAATGGTCGGACATTTATTTAAGAAACAAATTGTGTTACGGAGTATATTTATGTGCGAAGTTAGAAACTGATGAATTAAATTATATTTGAAAAACACGGAGAATTGTTAACGAGATTAACTCGTTTCCGTACAACAACGAGTCAGACTCGTGTCGATTACGGGCTAAACATAAAAAGAAAAAAAAAAAAATGTCACTCTGGCTCGCGTTTTGCCAAACTAATTTCTACAAGAAAGGGTTAATATCTCTCTGTTTTAATGTATATTTCTTGAACAAAAAATGTCCGATCGTTGGAACGTTCACGAGATAATCAACAAAGTTTGGCTTCGTAAGCGAATCGCAAGAGAGAGAGAGAGATTTTCTCGTCATCCGTTAACAAGGTGTTGGTACATAGGCGCGCGGCGCTCTCTGCGCGCGCGGCAGTGCGTTTATTCAATGAGAGTACCAATTAAAAACTGCACGTCACGTGGTAATTTGTATCGCGCGGACTGTGTATACGCGATGCGCGTCGCATTCTCTTTCTAAACTATGCGTTTTAACGACGTTGCGAATCATTCGCGGGAACGTTCTAACGATACTGTTTGTCGTCGAACAACTTGAATTGGCGCGCCGTGTGCGGAAACACGTCATTTCGATATTTTATTATTGCAGATTGTTTTAATTAGTTAATTGATCACGTGGTGTGTGTGTGCGTGTGTGTGCGTGCGCGCGCGCGCGCGTGTGTGTCCCTCTTGTTCGCGCATCGAAAGCAAGTGAAAATCGCGAAACGTCACACGGCGGCGGCATATCGGCTTTAAAAAAATTCACTTGGAGAGGCCCGAAGGCTGTTCACCTTTCGGTGTATAGGTCGGCGAGTTTTTCGACAGCCGTCTATCCGCGATAAACGGCGCGGATGTTTAATCGATAAACAGGTGTTTACTGAGGAAATTATACATCGTTATTGCAAGCGCGCGCGTTCATCGACGACGACGACGACGACGACGACGACGATGACGACACAAGTGCGAGTGTGCGTGTGAGAGATACTTTGCCGGACCGTGTGTCGTTCCACTCCGTGGCTTTTGTCCTCCCTCGCACCGGACACGCATGCGCGTCTCTGTGTGAGATACTGCAAGCATCGCATGTGTGCGTGTGCGTGCGTGCGTGCGTGTGTGTACATGCACGCACGAGTGCGCGCGCGACCGCGGTAAAAAAAAAAAAAAAAAAAACTCACGCGTTCAAGTTAACGCGAAAGGTGGATCCGGAACGAGGCCGCTTCTGCCTCCGACGTGGAAATTCGTGCGGAGCGCGTGATTGGCGCGAGACACTTATCAATCAATATAGATGACAAAATTCGCGCGTTCTCTCGGCAACCGCCGCGCCGGGGACTTTGACCGGTTAGCACGCGCTATTTACATGGGCGTTTAAGAAGAAAGATTCGCGCCGCAGCTGTCCGTCAGTTCTTCTCCGCGAGGATTTTTTTTTTTTTTTTTTAGAAAAACGTACTTCGCAAATGAATTCGTGGAATAGCGCGACGAAGTTGAGAAATAACGTCACTCTCGAAAAAATTGCAAAAATATGAAAAACAGCTGCTGATATTTCATTTGGCAAGTGTCGCAAAATTGACAAATTTCGACCTAAATTGACGAAAACTATTTAAACAGATATTACCTAAAAGAAACCAAAAAAAAAAAAAA
>NW_018020632.1:95149-154029 GCF_002006095.1 Pseudomyrmex gracilis
CCCTCTTTTTTGATCGGCTGTTTCGCAGCGAGCGCGAAAACACAGGGAGAAAAAAGAAAATTACACGGCGAACGCAAAAAAAAAAAAAAAAAAAAGACAAAAAAAAAATATATTCACCCTGAACACACCCACGCCTGTCTCGACTGCAACTGCAGGCGGCAGCATCCGCTGACGAAATAGTTGCAGGAATTTTGTTTGCGTGTGCGAGGGGAATTTTATCGCTTTTTATTTTCAGCCTCGCGCGCGATACGCTCAAGCAACGAACGATTAAAGTTTCTGACTCTCTCGGTAATTTCTCAAAAATTTTCCCAAACGACGTGATACAAGAAAAATACATGAAAATCAAGAAAAATGAGGAAAAATAACGAAAAAGCTCCAAATAACATTCAAAAAGAGTTGTTCAATCGACTACAAAAACCAGCACGAGACCACTTTTCGGCATGATCCCAAGATTGCATTTGTAAGCTCTAATTTTTTCCTCTTTTCCTTCCCGTTCTAATTCGCAAGAACTCTAAATCCGGGTGGTTTTAAAACCGCTCGAAAAACAACACGGACCACTCTTGATGAACTCGGTGAGACAAGAGAGTAAGAAAAGAATGTACATATATATATATACATATATATGAACTTAGAGAGAGAGAAAGACTTAGACTACGAAAGACAGACGTCCTGTCGGCTCAAGAGAGGTACAGAAGCGCATCCGGCCGCTCGTTCGACCAAAGAAGAGAAAGAAGAATCTTGGACAGGATCTTGGGGAAAGATAGGAGACTGCGGCTTCTCGGGTAGGCAGGTGTGGGACGACGTCGGAAAGGAGAAAGCCGCGGAGGGAGAGAGAGAGAGAGAGAGAGAGATATTTCGCGGAGGCGAGCGTGACGGAGCGGGCAGAACGGCGCGTCGGGAGCTATCCTGCAGGACGACGCTGGCGAGCACAGGAAGGAGCATTTTCGCCAGAAGGGGACCACGGAGTGCGACAGGACGAGGGAACGAGGACGGGAGAAGGGGGGAGGAGGAGGAGGACGAGGAGGACCAGGAGTGAACGACAAGGAAAGAGAGAGTGGAGAGAGAGAGAGAGAGATAAAGTGTGCGAACGAGCGGAGGAGACAGAAGGGGGGACCGAGGGGAGTCCGGCATAGCAACAGAAAGACCGCTTCGAAACGAACAGCCAGTCGAGCGCGCTTCTGCCGGTTGCTGGATGCTGGCTGCTGCCGCTGTTGCTGACTACGGGAGCCGTTCGGCTGTGCGCCGCGGACGAAGCGAGAGGCGCGATATATATACACGAGCGACGGGAGCGAGATAGAGAGAAAGAGAAAGAGAGAGAGAGAGAGAGAGAGAGAATGAGATAGAGAGAATGATAGAAGGAGAGAGGAGAGTCGCGTATTGATCGTGTCGCACGGGGGTGGAGCAACCGCCGACCGACTGGCTGGTCTGCCTTCCATGCGAGGCCCCGCTTGCGAGTCGCGGGGAAAGGGGTTGAGAAACACGGGGGAGAGAACGGCATAACGGAGAAAAGGGAGAGCGCGGCGGCCCTTTCCACTAAGGGACTTCTCTTCGTCTCGACGCTTGGACCGAAGAGGAGAGAGTGGATGCGCGAGGGATCACGGGGGATGATGCCGGGCCAGACGACGACGACGACGACGACGACGACGACGACGACAACGTCGGTGTCTTATGTCGAGATAAACGCGCGCGAAGAGAGTTGAACGGATTCTTACAAACGCCCCTTTGTGCGCTCTTTTGAAACCGACTTCTTCTCGATATCGATTCATTTCGATTGAAGTTCAATCCTCCCCCCTCCCCCCTCCTCCCGGTGAGTGTTTTCTTTTTCTTTTTTTTTCTTTTTTTTTAATTTTTTTATTTTTTATTTTTGAATAAAAAGAGACAAAAGAATAATCGAAGTGTAGGATTAGAAGTTATTCCGAGTGAGAAGATGGACGCCCTCGGGAAGGGGGAGGGCCCTTTTCCTCGCGCGTAAAGAACGCGTTTCGTCGCGTGGGTGTGAAGGAAAGCGCGCGCGGAGAAGCGCAAGGCGCGCAGGGATGAATGCCCTGGCGCTTCCTCTCTCGGAGGCGCTGCAGTCGATAGAAGCTCCGCACGATGGAAGACGGAGAAGAGCGCGCGAAGGGTGAAAACGCGAGAGAACACAGGGCCGAGCTGCACACACGAGAAAGACCTTTCTTGCGTTCCGGCGGAGAAAATATTCCGGAATTAGTCCGGCGCTATCTCGAAGGTCGACGCTCAATTTTCAGCAAGCATTTCGCACTTAGTCTTTCATCCTTCGTTGCCTTCGCTAAGTCAGGGAATGACACTCGGCTGAAGGGACCTCGGTATTGCGGTCTCGAAGGGCGAAGCGAAAGGGATGAAAAGACCAGAGGCGACGCCAAAAGGAAAGAAAGCAAGACCCTGCGACGAAGCGCTTTGAACGGCAACCAGAAAGCATCTGTGATTTTTAGACAAAGTACAGCATCTAATAAAGGAATAAAGTGCTCGAACTTGGTTTTTCTTTGTTCCCATTATTTTATTCATACATAGAAGAAAACAAATAAACAAAGAATTTCAAAAAATCGCTTTTTTGAAAAATGTAGCAAAATTTCAAACACGAGAATATAAACGTCAGACGGCAAATCTGCTCTTCGAGCAGGTGGAAAGATTAGAATTGCTTGCGAGACTCTGGATGAGCTGTTGAAAATTAATTTCTTTCGCTTTCGTATTTTTTTGAGCGTACCAATAGAAAAGCGTTCGGACGAATTTTCAGAAATAATCAGAACACACGCAATGTTGTGTGTGTGTGTGTGTGCTGCCGGCACGCGATTAAGAATATCAGGCGGCAATTGACCTTGGAACGGAGAATGGGAGAAAAACGAATATCTGAAAAGCGCCGTGGACGAGGAATGAGAAACTCGAGTTTACGCTGCCTTAGCCGCTTCGTCGCTTTGTCTGTATCTCGAGAACCCTCGAAAAAAAATTTCGTCCTCCGAAGTGTCGCTTTGCGACCGCCCCGCGATTATCCGAGGCACGGCCTCGCCGCGTATCTTTTTAGCGTTTTATCTCTCGACGAGATCATTTTGGAAAAAAAAAAAAAAAAAAAAAAAAAAAAAAAATGTAACACTCAAAGAACCAAATGCCATCCCCGGCGCACCGGCAAAAGACTGCCACTTGCTAAACTATACAGCGACGAAGAGAAATCTCAAAGAAGACGTTTATGCCCGCGCGTTTGTGTATTTTGCGAAACTGCTCGATTGAGCGTCGTTTCTCTCGTCGAAACCTCAACTTTTCTTCTTTTTTTTATTTTTTTATTTTTAGTAGAAATTAAAAAAGAGATTCGGTAACGCGCGCGAAAGCGACACAAGTTTCGGAAAGATCTTTCTCGAATTTATATCGAGAAGGAGTTAACAACAAATGCGCGACGCATCTCTAATGGGAAATTGACTCTGGGAAAGTATATTGCGGATGTGGGAAAATGGAAGATGCAAAAATTGCGAGAAGAGTAAAGACGCGGAAAGGAGAGTCCAACGCCCCGAAGATCAGCGGCTTCTAATTTTCCTCTTACTTTCGAGCGCTCTCCGATCGGCACTCTCGCCGGCACGAAAAGATGGTCCTTTCACGGTCTCTTTGGGGGTAAACGACGGAGGAGAGAATCCGCTGAAGGATGTCAGAGGAACGCGCGCCCACTCAAGAGACCCACCTATCTATATCAAAGACCTCAACAACTTCGCAAAGATCTGAATGCTACTCGTAAAATAAAAAAAATAAAAAAAACAAACAAAAAACAAAAATTATCACATTTTCAGACATCGAAGAAACAACATCGAAGTGAGGAACAAAACTCGAAATAACATCGCGGAGTCATTTAACATTTTCACATCAGACGTTTCCTGGGACAAAAATCCCCCGTGAAAACTCCGCCCTTGTTTCCTTCGCAAACGCGCGCGCGGAGACAATAGTCGTCGAATCCTGTGTGTATCGCGGGAGAGAAACCGCGTGCCGTTTTGTTTTTTTTTTTTTTTTTTTTTTTTTTTTTCGTTCCTCTCTTTTATGAAGAATCACGATGCGGAATGAGTATCGTTATAACGTTTCGCATGCACAATGCCGCGGGAATCCAACTGCGGCTAAATATCGAACGCCTACCGCAAGTAATTGCACCGGCGATCATAACGTCCACCCTTATCGCTCGTCCGCTCAATGTAGACGCGTTCCGACAAGTACACCGTAGCATTAATTACCTTCAGTACACTCTCCGGCATCAATCAAAGCGGTCCGTGAAAAAAGACTTCTGTACGTCTCTCAAGGTTTTTTTTTTTTTTTTTTTATCGTCCAGATAAGAGCGATAAAAAGCGTTTAGCCGCGCATCTAGTTGTCCTCATCGATCTACTTAACAATCTCTATATCGGTACTCCGATTTTAATTCGAGACAAAACTACACTGGGAGAAGAAAAAAACAGAATAATAATGTAATCGTAAAAGTAATATGTAGACAAAAATAAATATAAATAAATAAAGTTAAAATAAATTATCAAAAATTATATAATTCAATTTATTGATTAAATAATCAATTGTTAAGTAATTACTCGTTTTATATCGAATATCTCAAACGTAAAAGATTAATTGTAATACAGGTCTCTGATTAGTTTCTGCGAGAGAGAGAAAGAGAGAGAGAAAGATAAAATCAAGCGCTCTCTGTATGCATGCACAGGCCAATAATCTCTCGCAATAATAAATCTATCAGTCAGCGCGCGAACGCAGCGCGTATTCGGAAACGCTGCCACGTAAGCCGATAGACACGTTAACTCGCAGAAATCACTCGCCTCCCCCGCGTATCCACCTACCCACCCGTGTTCGTTGCCGTGTAACGCGAGACGTGAGACGCGGTTAGAAAGAAGGAGCGATGAATGTGCCGCATCAACGAAGCAGACGGAGAACGCAGCAGGAAACACGAGATCCGAGAACAGCAACGCGCGCGCGCACACACACACGCACACGTACGCACGCGGCGGCACATGTACAGTCGCGACTCGATTTTACTCGCCAAGGTGTTGCGCTCGCTCGACTTACATCGCTATTGTTCCGAACATCGATACCCTGCTTTCGGTGCGAAATCTCTCTTCGCGGACTTTGATATTACGACTAAAATTATTTTTCCATCAAAGAGAAACAATATGTGTGTGCGCGTAAACGAAAGTTACGCGCAGCGCGTATTAAAGAGCGAATTCGCCAAAGGCGGACACCGCGCGATTTTTTCCCGGACGTCTTTGTGTGCGCTCCCACTTTCGCCGAACGATCAGAGAATCGTTGTCAGAAACGTTTAAGAGTTTAGAAAGACCACACTCTGCAGTGGCTCTGAATCTGACATCGATATCTTTGCACGTATAAGATGTACGTTGTACAAGTTTTGGATGCGAAAATGTAAAAGAATTTCAAGGAAAACAATGCCGGCCCTTCGTATAATTACAAAATGGGAGGAAAAAGAAAATTAAAAGCTACTTGAAAAACAAGCTAGGTCGGTCCGTCGCGGAATAAAAAGAAAAAAACGTTTTTCTCGATACTTGATTCAATTTCTTGGTATTTTCTCGTGGAGAATAATCGCACGGGAATTCCAGAAGAGTGCAGATGACGCGCGCGCGCGTGTGTGTACAAGTTAAATAAATACGGATGTAACATTATACAAGCGCCGATATGCACTCGAAAAGCCAATAACTGCATGATTGCCAATAACTACAGTCTTACTCGACGATTTTGCGGTGAGCACGTGTACCGATCTATGTGACCGTCTCCACACATGGAGACAGCGCACTATATGACAAGCTGTTAAAGATATACCTTCGTACACAAACGTGTGTCCAAAGCGCATATATGTGTGTGTGTGTATATATATATATATATATATATACATATACACCAACGCGTCCCAGAAGAGGGAAGAGAGGGTCGATTTCAGAAACTCTCTCGGTTGTCTGTGATTCAAGTGATTCGAGAAGGTCACACGTAGGAATCGATTCGGGTTATAAAGTTATGATGATACCAAATACGAAGAATGGGAAATGTACCGGAAATTAAATGATCGCATCGATCAACGTTTAATGTATTAGCGGAGCTGGTGGAAAAGCGACAAAAAAAAATAAAATTACGTAACTGACATAAAATTTACACGAAATTAACGCGAGGCATTTGTTTTTATTTAAAGAAACGTTGTATAAAAAAGAAAAAAAAAACGAAAAAAATTATTCCAATCAAATAAATACCGAGAGAAAATCGCGCGTTTAAGGGTTAAATATCCGGCTTTTAGTACGAGTTGCAAACTTTGTAAGAGTTCCAGATCGGATCGACGTTTGTATGACTTCTCTCACTTAGAACCGTTTTAATCTCCCGATGGAAGTTGGAAAGTGACCAACCGCACTTTTAGTATCAGCAATTAAACGTGTGTGATTGAACTCGCCGTAATTCTTGTTTATAAATTTCCACGATTTCGTTTCGTAAGTTTCTTAAAAAAAAAAAAAAAAAAAAAACTCAGGACACTTTAGGAAAGCAAGTTTAACGTTCGAGTCGTTTTTCCCGTCCAGTTGACTGAGAAAGAAGATGTATTTTTTTGTTGAATAAATAAAACAATCGTTTTTGAAAGAAATTCTCTTCTAAGACACAATCGAGAGATTTTTAATTTTCAGTAATTACAAATTTCGGAGATCGAGGACCGCGATCTGGATAAACCGCGTCTAGAAAAAAAAAAAACAAATTTCCGCGAAGACGAGATCAACTTCGAGTCATCAGTCGGGGGAAATCGATAGACAAAAGACAATTCCGAAATCGTGTATAACGACACATTGTGTCGACGAGGGCCGCGCACCCCTGGCGCTCGTAAAGATGGCGAGGGTTCGCGCGCATACGCGAGGGGAGAAATCCAGCGGTGCGACAGAGTGAATACGCGTGCAATTTAAAGCCTCCTTCCTGCCGGCCGCAACCCTGCGAGGGGCAATTCAAAAATTGGCGAGGTCAGTGTCTCGAAAATAAAGAGAGACAGACGAGACGGAAAGATGTTCGAGAGGAAACACGCCGCGCGAACATAAAGAGGAAAAAAAAAATGAAGACAAGAAACGAGACCTCGATCTCAACGTGAAATTGTCAAATTGTATATAAAGAAATTGTGTGTTTAGAGACCGGCGACTTACATTTCGACTCATTTCGGATATCGTTCGGATTGTCGCAAAAATAAAAACGTCGTAAATCAAGCGCGCGGTCCAAGTGTATACAAGTAATGTCCTCCGCGCTATATTGGTTTCGTGCGACGAAGAAAACTATATAGGCAGGAAAAAATAAAGAGAGAGAATTCTCACGACCGCTAAGTGGAAAAGGTCGGCCGACGTCAGTCAGAGGGAAACCCCCGCTTTTATTCTCCTTTCTTTCTCTCTTTTCTTTTTACAAAAAAGAAAAAGCGTGTACAGAGGAATTGTGAAGCCGATTCGGTGATTATACTGTTGTCCCTGTTATTTCATTACTCTGCTGCAGAGAGAGAAAGAAAGAGAGAAAAAGAGAGAAAGAAGAGAGAGAGAGAGAGAGAGAGAGTGTGTGTGTGTGTGCATTATCTTCTTCATTTCAGTCTTCCGTGTTATTACTCCAAACAAAAATATCTTTGTACACATTTTCCTGCTTTTCAAAAACAATATTATAAAATTTATCATTCTTTTCTTTTTTTTTTCTTTAATAAACAATCGCTTGCATATGCGCGCTCAATATTGCTACCAAAAAAAGCGTGTGTAAATAATCACAATCGATTTTCTCGATATTGATTGTCGCCACTTTTATCTCGATTCTGATTGGACATTTCTCGGATGTGTGTTTCTAGATTTATGTTGTAGGAATCAAGAGACGCACATTGTCTTTAAAACCGTAACTAAAGTAAAATCACGAGAAAAAGAAGAAAAACAACACGTGACTAAAAATATATATATTATATATATATATAATTTATTATATATTTATAATATTATACACCTTATAGTGTATACATGTATTATACACATATATACGATAAGGTCGTTGATCTTGGTCACGTGACTTTACTTTAGTCACGTGTTGTTTTTCCACTTTTCCCTATATTGTTCGAGTTTGATTTTCATGCGTTATTTCTGACATCTCTCATATGTGTATTATATGGTAAGACGTACATACCAGCTGTCATCCCGGTGACAGATTCACTGACACAACACGTTAAAATAAAAATAATAATAGCGTGCGCGTAGCGCGCGCCTGTGTTGCGCTGGTAAGAAATACACGTAAACTCTAACTCGAAGTTCCGCTGCGTGTCTCTGCGCGACGACGCAGTGACGATCATCGTCGCTGTTGTTTCTTCCGCGGTTCGCGGAATAGAGTAAAAAAAACCGCGCACACACAGAAGAATAAAACGAATAGAACGAAGAAAGAAGGATAGCGCTATCGAGTATTCGATAACCATCTTTTCCAACTTTGACATTAACGACCTTCTCTCTCGCGCTTCATTACGCGATAAATACCCGCCACCCCCGCCCCCCTTCTTCCCTCCCCTTCCCACCGCCGCGTGCGCAAAGTTTGGTCGCGCGCGCAAATGGCAACGGCTAATTGAGGCCGCTTCGGAGGTCGCAGTCGTTCATCGTATTCCCGCATTTCGGCCGAGAGAGAGAGAGAGAGAGAGAGAGAGAGAGAAGAGTAACAACGAAGAGAGCACAAGAGCGGTGGCGCGGCACAAAGCCACGCCGAAGGTGAACCGCCGCGGCGCAACAATGAGCCGCGGCGCAACAGACGCGCAACAGACGCGGGAAAGCCGCTGATATTATCTGTCTGTAGTTTCAGAGACGCGGAGCACCGTAAATATACGCGAGCGCGATAATAACCGGCGCACCCCGGGATTAACGGGGTGAGAGAGTGAGAGAGAGAGAGAGAGAAAGAGGAATAGGGAAGGGAGGGAAGCACAACATCGAAGTTCAATCGGTTTTCACGCACGATAGAAGCTCCTATTTGCGAGAACGTTCTTTATGTTTTTTTTTTTTTATTCGTTCGTTTTGTGAAATTTGCGGAGAAATCGACAAGGAGTTTGTCGCTTATTTATGTATTTTTTTTTTTAACATGAAGATCTAGTTTTAATCAATTCCAAAAAAAAAAAAAACAAATTTTAACTCGTGTATATTATTTATTATTGTCACGATCTTTTGATGAGGAAAAAAAAAGAGGATTCCGAATAGCTATATAAGTTTCGTCGAGCTCTCGCGAATCAGCGAGAGGATTAGCAACGCCGCGGGGAGAAAGGGGCGGGGGAAGGAAGGGGAGGATGCACTTAGCGAGCTGCCGGATGCATTCTCACCTAGTTACGCCGTTGGAGCCGCGATTATTCTTCGAATGATCAATACCTAGGACGACATTGGTATTTTTTTCTCCTGATCGATTAGAATCGCGAGATTGCTTCATATATCAGGGGGGAGGGGGGGGGTTGCAACCAGTCCTCGTTCGGAGATCGACAATTTCATTCAGTTCCGATCTGCGAACAATCTATCCGGTTCTTCCTACCGTCTCGCGCGCGTCATTCAGTTTTTTCGATTTTTCTCGCGCGAACATAAATTCGAAAGTATTATAAGATCGTTTTGTCACATCCCAAGAGCGAGTAAAATTTATTTCGCATCGCGCGACGCGTAATGTGAAGTTTCATCTTCTTTCTCGCGGAGACTTGCTTGATTTTTCTTGAATTTAATTTCCTTCGCAAATGTAATAACGTGTTTTTGGCGGACGCCGTCAAATTCTTTATGTATTTTCGTGATTGGAATTAAATTTTGGAAAATACACAAACTTGAAGAATGAAAAGTTTGAGAAACTAATTGTGAATTCAAAATGGGAGGGGGGAAGGTCTCTCGCTCTCTGTCATCAATCTCTCGCTGCTTTCTCTCTTTCTGGGGTCAACGTCTGTCGATATCACTTCGGAAGGATAAGAACGGCGGTGCGCGAGGACGCGCGGGGATACAAAGTGCCAAGTCGAAAATACATATATACGTCATTCGGTAGCCGGCTGGTCGAAGTCTTCGGATTGTCCGAGAGTCGCTGATCAGGCATCGGTCCAAGAACCAGCCGCGTCGCGGCACCGACGTCGACGTCGTCGTCGTCGTCGTCGTCGTCGCGACGCTCTAAACTACGCTGCTATTCGCGCTCCGCCAATCTCATCGAACGCGATTGTCGCGCGCGCATCCGCAGCTGGAAATTGGAAAACTTCCACGTGAATTTATTGCGACTTGAAATTTCGACGAATCTTTATTGCTCTTTGTATATATTGAAATTCGCGTTTCTCTTTTATATTCGTGCTTACGTTTTTCATCAAATTCAAACGAATTTTCAAATTAAATGTGCCAAGAGTTTTCATATAAAAATAAATACACTCAAAAAAAACAAACTTTAAAATACACCATTATGTAGGTCGCGGTATATATATCGCAGTTTCAAAGAATTCAAATGTTGACTAAATGCGAAGAGAAAGAGAGAGAGAGAGAGAGAGAGAGACGTCAAGATCGTAACTTGCAAAAGTTACGATCATTCATTCCCGATCGTCGCTTTAAGAGACGAAGCAGAAGAAGAAGCGACGAACGAGAAAGAGATGGGCAAGGAAAAAAAGATACACACACGTTCGTTTCCCCGAAATCGAACGATTGTCTTCACTCCTGCCGTGTCGGGAGAAACAGAACGTGACCACACACTATTCTCGTCGCCGTCACAAGATAAGTCGAGCCTAAGTATAGGAGGTCGGGTGTCTGCTTCCGTTTAAAAATACGTTACACACCCTCCTCCTTTTCCCGCGGTTAATCCCTCTTTCTCTCTCTCTCTCTTTCTCTCTTTCTTCTCTCCCGTCTTCCTTTTTTTTCTTTCTCTTCTGTCGCCTTTTTCGCGCGTTTTCTTCTCCGCACGCATCGAGAAGAAGATGGAAAAGAGAGAGAGAGAGAGAGAAGGAGAGAGAGAGAAACGTGTCGATCAGCTGCATTCAATGATTCACGAAGAGAGAGTATTTTGAAGCGACGATCAATAGCGGTAGTTTCGAGGGTTGTATGATCGTCAGTCGAGTAAAACGCGCGCGGAAAAGATTTCGAGACTTGATTCTCACGATCCGCCGAGATAGACAAGTCTCAGTTGCACTTCACAAAACAGCCTCGCCTCGTAACACGACAAACAAGACACGGTCTCTGAAAGATACTACCGCGAGAGAGATTGCATCGCGCGAAACGCGTTACCATACAGAAGAAAGAAAACACAGAAAGATGTTGTTAAACGCCGCGACAACAATTCACGAAATCCCGATCAGATAGAAATACAAAACAGACATTTTTTTTTTTAATCTCTGTTTTGCTGTTAACAATTACTTTCCGACTGACCGAGCGACGTGCGCTCTGAAATCAGTCGCGGTGATCAAATTATTAACACAATTGCAACGCGCGCAGACGTTGTTTATAAGTAAATTTTGTTGAGAATATATATTTACTGGAATTGTGCAAATTAATTTTGCGGAAAAATATAAAATTTTACACAACAGACAAAACACACACACACGTCCTCTTCGTGACATTACAAACGTGAGTGTAAAGCAAAAAGATCATTTTTTCTGGCATTTAAAAATACGGTAATTTAATATATTATATAAGTATATGTAATACAAGAAGATGTATATAAAATATATTCATTGTTTTCTCTAAGATCTTCCCCATTCTTATTTGTATATCGATTCTCCAATGCAATCGGCCGTTCCACCTGCGATCGTTCGGGTCATTATTTTCGGACACGCTTGGACGCATCGAATTTATGCACGCACACGTACTCGCATACACACACACACACATACATATCCTCTGAGAAAGCCGGAACTCACTTCCGCGCGGCTTAACGGCTCCTCATTACAACCTAGGCAAGGACTACGCCGCGGAGACGAAGCCCGACTTATTATCGCGATAATTAACAATTTCCCGAGTCATCAGACCGCGAATGCGGTTTGCTTTTTGCGTCGGAGGGAGGAGCGTTATATATATGTATAATATACTATATTATATATATATATCGGCGCTCTTCGACTTCATCCCTCTTCGCGAACGAGAAAGCGCGATTAATTGTCAAAGATAATGGACGATCGATCACAATGCCGGGTTGGTAATCTTGTGTGAAACGCCGTCGGGGATCAAAGGGTTATTTGTTTTCCCGTCGATTACGAGAAGAAATCTCCAATTCGATTCTGCTCGACGCAGCTCGATCTTCGCGACCGCTATTCTAGGAGGAGGAGGAGGAGGAGGAGGAGGAGTGAAGAAATTTTTCAACGCGCGTTGAATTATAATACGTTTTACGCGTTAGTGTATTGCTCGTTTATTGTAACGTTGGCTCGTTTAGACGCGACTTTACGGCTACGCTTGAAGCCGATCCAGCATTGGGTCATATATTTATTCTGGTCGCTTTTAAGAGGACTTTTAAAATCTAAACGCACGCAAGTTTGTTAAAGACAACTTGTGTGTTACGCAACGAATATTGTGTCTAAAACTATCGTGCGTACATTTTTATTGCGAAAGATGATTTACGTTGAAAATTAAGAGAACGGATTTATGCTCGGAGAAAATGATGTAACATCAGCACACGTTAATATAAGTCTCTCAAACGTTTGACGACTTTGTGTTAAATTATATTTCCGCGAAGTCTGTTCTGCAGATTTAATCTTCAGTGGCTTGTTTTCCTCGAAATCTTGTATATATTTCCCAAAATCTATAGATAACGTACGTTGTGTATATATATATGTATATATATAAAGTTATCGCGCAAATTCAAGAAACTACCGACTATATAGCGACCAGGCCGGCTCTCTAAAAAGTTAAGAGACAGTATCTCGCTTTATTCAATTAATCAAGACTCACGCTGTTATTTTACGAGTTATTTCTTTTACGTGTATATTCTTTTCATATATATATATACATATAATTTGTAATAAAACTCCATAAATTTGTGTGTGCGCCTTTAATTATATTTTAAATTCTATTCGAGGTCTACAACTCTCCCCCTCCCCCTCCCCCCACCATTCTCTTAAGTCACGAATTCTTCTTCGTAACTTCTTAAGTCTCTCAACATTAATTATCTTGATAAACACGCCACAAAGTAAAAGATAAAGCAAAGTTCGCTTGAAAATAAATGGAGAAGAAGTTTTTTATAAGGTTGGCGCAAAAGATTTTTTTCGCTTTCTCGGTGGTAAGAGAGGTATCTATTTTGTACACAAAGTTATATTCTACAATTTCGGAGTGTGTTTTTATGTCAGATGTGCGGAAACTTCCTTTCCCGAATGGAAAAGAAGGAAACGAAAAGCCAATAACGCGGCTGTTTTAATTGCTAACAATTAAAACTTTTGGTCTTGCGCGACAGACAACGCAAACCTGTTGTTTGTGTGTGTGTGTGTATGTGTGTGTAATAATCCGTATCCAATCGATTTTTATAAATCATCATCCGAAAGTCCTTCATTTTCAATTGCCTGTCCGTTCTCGAGAGATTATTACAGTCTCGCTCGATATATGTATAGCGTATACCTCTCGAAAACATTGTTAAAAACAAAAACAATCGTATATCGCATACTCCGTAATAAGATAAGGAACAATTTACAAGCGCAAAACTCGCGGCGTCTCGCACACGATAATCTTCGCCGATAATTGAGATCGATAAAACAATTTTTTGTTTTCTTCTTCGCGCGTGTAATCGCGTAGTCTTCTTGTGTGTCTACGCCAGATTGCCGACTATCTCAATTAACGATCGCGAGGGGAGAGGGAAAGGAGGGGGGGGGGGAGGAAAACCGTCGTTATTATCCGACGTCGCGCGTCAATCGAATCGCACGGTCGGATCCAGCGCGGATTGCAGCATTGCGGATTTCTTCCGTTGTTGGTTTGTTACACGCGCGTTTCATTATCGAGCAACATCGCATCAAGAGAGGGAGGAAGACGGGGAGAGGGAGGATAAAATCGACGCGCCGCGCTTTTTCCTCCCCCTCCCCCTCCCCCTCTCCTCGTCCTCCTCCCCAAACGCCAAGTCTTTTCATCTGACAGCGGAAAATGAAAGTTCGCGTACATTTGGCTAATGTACCTGGCATCGCACCTGCTAATTCGGGTCGTCGTCCTAAAATACGCGCGCGCGGTTTTATCGCGATGCACCTGCATCATCATTATCGTCATGTATCCGACTGCTGCTATATATATGTGTGTTTCACCGATGATGAATCTTACACGCGCGTCTATCGCACGGTCGATCTCTCTTCCCCGCTTTGTAACTCGGCGCGATGTAAACGCGCGCGACAAAGCCGCGCCGAATGGAACATTTTGCGGAAAGAGTAATTTGTTAGAAAGGTTGTTAATTTTATAGAAAAGTCGCGCGTGTGTGTTGCACACACGTCACGTTGAATAACTGATTGACGTGTCGTTTTTTTTTTCTTCAATATAATTTTTCAAGCGCGAAACGATTCCTTACGTATCTCACCGAGAGACTCTTCCGAGCGAAAACATTTTTTCTCCGATGAGAATTTGAAGAAAACAATTTTATTTTATTTTATTTTTTTTTAAATAAAGATAATTTTGACTAATATACTTGCGAGAACAAATGATGTCTTCTATAGAATGATTTCGTGTTGAGGATATAATAGCGCGCGCGCGCGCGCACGATATCGAAAATCCGTTCTGAAAGAATTGCACGTGACGCGCGCGTGTGTTGCGCTCGAAGACGACATGAAAATGACGGAAAAACACGATGATAGTTGAACCAGACGTAAACGTCAGTTGTCAAAGGCACGGGAATCGTAACTTATGGTTATACGCCGTTCATATTTTTCTCACTCGACCGACAACGTTTTATAGCGCGTGCATATAGACATGTCAAAGGTCAGGGATCGAAAAAAAAAAAAAAAAAAAAAAGGAAATAAAAAAGAGAGGATGAAGACACACGCTCTTTTTCCATCTGTGCCTCCGCGCGGTGAACAAAAATAAATACATCGAATGGTGATTTTCTGTCTTTGTAGCACAACAACGATTTTTCTTCTATGTGTGTCTCTCCGAGAAATACCTTGCTTATTTTTACAGCGCAGCGTTAAAGCCATAAATGCATGTGTTATTTCTGTTTCGGCGCTACCTGTCTCGAATCTAATTAAAAATGAATCACTGCAACTGAAGGAGTAAAATAAATGTGCTATAAAAATTTGCATTACTTTTATCTTAGTTACGAACGAAAAAATTGTCCGCTGCGAAATCGCGCAGAAATTCAAAATGAATATCTCGATAAAACGAAAAAGCGCACATTTTGGACGGAGCGCGAACCACGACGCGGTCTCGACATCGTGTGCACTTCAAATCACCGTCTCTTCATCTCTGATTAAATATGACAAGCTCGCACGCGAAAAATTCGGCAATACATTCGTGATTTAATCGATATCCCGAGAAAGATTTCCTCAATCTACTAATCGCACGGATTTCAGTTTCAACTAAATTGTTGGTCTTTGTATTAAAAAAAAAAAGAACCAAAATCAAATCTCGAGCGTTTAGAAAATATTCGAACGAATATCTTCATGTGGCGAAAATAATTTTATGGAGATGACTGTGCACAAATGTGCTCTCTATTTTCCATGATAATCCAGTCTGATGAATGATTAATTAATTGGGAAAAAATTAAAATGTGCAAAAATCAGATAGACATTAGTCATCACTCGAGATTTTATACGAACGGATAAACATCGCAAGCAAAAAATAATTTTTATAAATTCTTTCCGTCAAACAAAATAAATTTCTATCCCTTTTTAATTTTCAAACCGATCAAAATCACTCTTCGAAAAAAGTCTCGCTGTCGCTCCCACACACACGTCGTGCGTTGCGAATCGGGGGGGTAAAAAAAAAAAAAAGAGGGGAAATGACTCAGAGGTGCGTTTACTTACATTGTTGCTTGTGCCTGGACTCCATGAGCATCATTTGTTCGTGCTTGTGCCACGCAGCGTCGGTAGTGTCGGTGCCGGCGATGCCCCTCGCCCCCGCGGAGGGTGGCTGGACACCCCCGCGTGCCCCACCGCCCCCGCCACCGTACTCCATAACGGCGGCGGCACCCTACTCCGCCCTTTCGCTGCTGCCCTCGGCAGTCCTCAGACGCTCACAACATGGAGCCGGCCCTCTCGATGCCGCACGATCGCTCTCTCCTATATTTTCTCTCTCCCTCTCGCACTGTGTTCCTCTTTCCACTCTCTTTCTCTCTCCCTCTCTCTCTCTCTCTCCCTCTCCTTCTTCTATTTGTTTTCCACCCTCCGCTTCACCTTCGACACCAGCCTCACCTCCTTCTCGGGCGATTCCTACGGGAATATCGGCCCCGGTCAGTCTCCGCGAGGGGGACTACTCCTTTGTAGGGAGAAAAAACACCGACGATCCGAACTGGAGAGCATCGAAACAAACGTCCAAACAACCCCGTAACGCAGTGTAACCTTTTCGTTTCTCTCTCTTCTGCCGCGCGCGCGCGTCTTCTTTTCTTTCTTCTCCTTCTTTTCCGCCACTCGGCAACTCGGCCTCTCTTCTTTAGGAGCACCTTAAGTTTTTTTCTGTTCGAGGAAGCTCTCGAACGTATCGTTTCCTTGTTTCTCTTTACTTGGACCAGTCTCGCTCGTTCTCATACGAAAAATAGCTCTTATTTACACGCACGCTCGCGAATCGCTTCTTTTTTATATTTATATATATATATATATATATTTATATAAGTATGTATATGTGTCGTCGTTACTCTCTCGCTCTCTCTCTCTTCTCCGCGTTTTCTTTTTTTATATATATATACATATATTTTGTGTGTCTCGTGTATATTCGTTTCGCTCTTCGCACGCTTTCTC
Source organism: Pseudomyrmex gracilis (assembly GCF_002006095.1). Taxonomy (NCBI): domain Eukaryota; kingdom Metazoa; phylum Arthropoda; class Insecta; order Hymenoptera; family Formicidae; genus Pseudomyrmex; species Pseudomyrmex gracilis. The sequence goes on from NW_018020632.1 coordinate 111,999, forward strand.
TCTTCTTCTTCTTCTTCTCTGTCTCTCTTTAAATCTCTTTTTCTCACGCTTTGACTAAAATTCTACTAGCTTTTGGCGGTGATCCTTTGCGATTCTCTTCTCTCTCTTTCTTTCTTTTCCTAAATACATCTACATATACATATAGTGAGAGGATTCAGCCTTTGTTTTCTGTTTGTCAGTAGATGCGTACGTTGAAAGGGAGGAGAGTGGGGGAAAACGAGAGGGTCTGTGTGTTCACTTCGCGTCGCTGTCAGCCTTCATGCTTTACTGGCGGCGGCGGGGGGTAACACGTTGGTACCTGAAATCAAAATACAGAAAACATTAATGCATGACATTACGCGTGCCACGAACGATTTATGTGCCCCGGCAGAATTTCCGAATATACGTTATCGGCAGATATTACATCATCACACGTTGAAAATGTCGCATTGTTATTCCGATCGCGCGCGTAATGTCAAAATCTTATAACTCGATAGTAACAAGATTCTCACCTCGAAAGTTCACGCATAAAACGAGTACGCGATAATTTTAGAAACGTTTTTTTTTTTTTTTTTTTTTTTATTAGATACGCAAAGTTTTGTAAGATCGTACAAATTATTTATTTTGGAAAAACCAAAAGAGTTAAAAACTTGCGCGCGTGCATATCAAATAAAATTTAATACGTCCATAAAATTTACGCGCGTTCGCGCGCGTGTGTACACACGCGATAAGTCACAAAAAAAAGACGTCAAACAAAAAAAAAAAAAATACAGAACTCCTAAAATTTTAATTCCAACTACGTAATCTCGTCGCGAGACGTCCTGCCGGATCGCTGTATAGCATGTAGCGCCACGATCATAAATTAACAATCCGAAAAGTAAGAAAATGGCCCGCTGTCACGCGATGCTGAAGTACGTTACTATATATATCGCCGCCGCGTGCGGCGGATGTTATCGTCGAAAATCCCGCCGAAATCGTTGTAAAAGCGGCAACTAATTCGCTAATGCAACAAAGTTCATTGGTTTCGAGTAGCAAACTAGCAACCGTTACATTAGCAGAGCGGGGGAAGGGGGGGGAGGAATTGTTGCAGACCGGCGGCGGCAACATCCACACCCGCAAACCTCCTCCGCAGATGCCGGTTCTCAGATGTTCGATTACAATTCACGATTCGGCTCGCGCGATCGTACTCTCGATATCTCAATAATTCATTGACTCCGTCCCCCCCCCCCCTCTCTCTCTCTATTTCTCACCAATCTCTGCTTATTATTATCCCTCGATCGCATTCTTTTTACGATCGTGAACAAAATTGAATTTACGACCGAGAGAGTAATACGTACATTCGTCCCATTAAGAGATTCTCAGAATAAAATTCGTCACGTAGTAAAATCTGGGATATGGCCTTTAAATAGCAGATCGGGTCAGCTTTTCGAGCGCATTGATCCGATCCGTTGTCGCACGGATTCGGTCTGACCGACAAACGTTCGTTCACGAGAAAGAAATCTCTCGCGAATAATTTTGTTAATTTATATATAACCAAGTGTTTTTCTACATTTCTCAATCAATTATAAAATAATTCGTAAAGAGAAGAGAAGCTTGAAATAAGTCAAGTAGTCAACATGTTCCAAAAACGCATTGGTTCCGTTTTTTTTTTTTTTTCTGTTAAATTACTCACAGATTTGTGAGTGAGAATCGAACGCGAAGAGATCTCGAAATTTTTGCACTAATGCTTTCATGATGATGGCGAGTTTTCGAACGGCGGTCGATTGATCTATTTTCGGCGATATATTTCGCGGAGATGACGGTAAAAAGTAGCCGAGAAAAGGTCGCGGCGACACTTCCCGCAGCGGTATGAATGGCGATCACGATCGACCCTCTACACACACACACACACGCGAGGAAAACCCTTCCCTCTTTCCCTCCCTTCTCCCTCCTTTAAAGCGAGTAATCGCGATAGCACGTCCTTATCTCTGGAATATTTAAGTATTCCCGTTAGGCAAACCTGCCGCACACGTGCGTAGATCGTGTGTGGTCACATCGTGAAATGATATGTTGTGTACAAAGGATGACTTTTAGAAGTTTGAAACCTGGGAATCGTTCAACTTGTACAATCACAGCGAAACGAGAAGTAGACCGAATCGTCATCAAAATTATCGCGGCGGTAATTTTGAAATCGACATTTTTACATCTGCGAGTATCTACCAAATCTTTAGATTTTTTATTTTTTTTTTAATAAAAAGATGGAAACTCTCTTTGCAAAAGAAATTGTGTAGCTTCGACAATCGTCTTGAATTTCTGCAAAACAATAATAAAACGCGCGCGCGCGCGCACGAAGTATACAAATTTTATTGAATAAAAACATTTTAACGCAATTCTTTCCGAATTAATGAACGACTCGTTCCGCCGATCAACAATCGATGTAAGGATCTAAAATTAATAAATTTCTGTCGTAGTCAAAAAAAAAAAAAAAAACTGGAGCGGACGGATTTACATGGCACGCGAGTAACCCCCCGTACAACTGAATATTTAATACCGCCGGAAGAGTCACGTGCGGAAAATCATGTCGATCGTCGACGAGCATATCGTCTCTCTCCTTCCCTTCACCCTACTGTGTTTTCCCGCGCGCGCATGTCTCCACGCACGTGGAGAAACTTTTTACGAAAGCGGCTCTAACATGTCCGTCAATGAAAATGCGTGACGCACGATCTCCTATCGGGGCACTCGACTACGTTCTTAAACGAGTTTTGCCACAAAACGCGAATGAAAACGCAATGAAGTGCTTTACATCGGCGTTTGTGTCGCGAAATCTCACAATCGCCGCAAAATTTGAGAAAATCATAAAAAAAAATAAAATAAAATAAAGCCCGTGTGTCAATCTTTACTTCACGCTAATAACAATTCATTAGAGTTCAGTATTATTTTTCTGTAATTATCATGAGGCGCAACTTGAACTGAAACACACGCGCGCGCGACACTTAACAAGTTAAATTATGCTAATAACTTCAATTAATTTCGCAACAAATGTGTAACAATTATTATTACTCGCGCGTATATTTTGTTCTCTCTCTCTCTCTCTCTCTCTCTCTTAGTTATTTATCAAATAATAATTGTAATATAATCACACTTTTACTTTGTTTTTTTTTGTTTGTTTTTTTAAATACCTCAACTTGAAACAACTTCAGCGCAACTTCAATTTAACGAACAACTTTAATGTAACTTGAACTGTAACTACATAACTATATATGTAATAAACACTTGAGAGGCAGAAATTCATTAAAAAGTTCGAAATTCTACAAAACTGCGTTCAAAATTGTTTGAGTTCTGCGCAATGAAAATTCGTCGATATATTTTCGTCGCGAACGACAAGAAAGAACTCGAGTTACAGCGTGAAATTATGAAAAAAACATTCAGATCATTTCGCGACACCCTTTATATGGCACTTCGTTACAAACTCGTTCTCGCACCATGTAAGACTTTGTTCAGTTCGGATCGTCGTTATATTTCGATCCCATTGTCAACGGAGCAACAACAACAACAACAATAAGAAACACAGCGGTGTGCGTGTGGTGCGATTTCGACGGATTAAAAAAAAAACAAAAACAAACGAAAAAAAAAAAAACGCAGAAGCCGAGCGGATTCAACGCGCGCGGATTTTCTTCATTTCGCGGGCGAACATATGTTGCTCTCCAAACGTTAGCCACGCACGTACCCGAAAGAGCTTTTGTTCACTGCCGCGCGCCGATCGATCGCCGAGGGATCGTGCAACATTGTGCTCCATAGAAACAGAACGAAGTGCTCAGGTTTGGGCCAGGTGGTCTTCGCCCTTCCCCACTTGACGCGCCGGTGGAACGGGCGGTTGGTAGAAACGCGAAACCCCGCGCCGTGTGCTGCACGCATCAACAGCTGTTTCGCGTTATCGACGATCTGAGCAGGAAAATCTACGATTCACCCTGTACATGTATGTGTGTGTGTGTGTGTGTGGCTATCGCGCGTATCGACTCGCCGACGGGACGAGTAACGAATGTTTACGACGCTTCGACAGCGCACGGCGATACGTTCGACATTTATAGTATTCGACACGCACCTCGCGCGACATTAAATCAAATTGCGTCGGATTTTTGACGTATCATTAGCGTGCGTGTGTGTTTCTTTTGTAAAAAAAAAAAAAAAAATATATATATATATATAGCATACACGCGTCGAGAATCGCGCGCACGTTACGCGCAATGAGTTCGAACGGAATATCATCCTGAAATTTCCACGTTGTTTGCGACACTCGATACCGTGTGTAAGATAAAGTATCCCATGCCTTTCGAGTTATATTTTTAGCTTCGCTTAAGACAGGGAAATTTATGTCGCCGTCAAAGCCACGCTTAATATTACAAGCTCTTGGATTTTAACCGACCAGGATCTCGCGAAGTCGTTTCGCAGCGAGAAAATGTAAACGAATCCGAACTTCCCGACGTCGTGAAGTCACGAGAATAAAAAAAAAAAAAACAAAAAAAAAAGGCAGACGGAATAAATTCAATCGTGCCGGAACGGTTTTGTTCGGGAAGTTTTTTTTTGTTTTTTTTTTTTTTTTATAATAGCGCAAAGCGGTAGGTATTCCGTTCCCGGGATTGTGTGTGTGTGTGTGTAGATACGCGCGAGTGAAACGGCCGATACACGAACGTGTAAACGGAACAATCAGTTAGAGACGCGCAATCGATCTAAATAATGTCATTCGCATGTCGAATTTTGAATGAGAGAGACTTTGTTTCTCACGTAACAGAGAAATTCTTTTGTAAGTAAATAAATTTACCAATTTTTAAAATATTACATTGTTGCACATTTGGGTGATATAAATTTTTATACCCGAGACAAAGAAAATAAATGTAAGAAAATAAATTTTGACGCTAAATTAAAAGGCGACTCTTGTAATCTCGCGCGACACTCACGCGCTATCTTCAAAAAAAAAAAAAAAAAAATCGGTTTCGAAGCAATATCGTAGACAAACTACGGGTAAGATTATTGTGGCTTTGCCTCAAGTGTATTAGAACTGCGAATATTTCTTGTTTCCAGCGCAGCCGCGTCGGTTCGCGCGCGCGCGCGCGAGAAAGAGGCTCTCTGTCCAGTACATCATAATTAATGGCTATTATTATCCGGACATTCTTCACCGCACTAATAATAATACCGTCGCCCACTTTCTACGATCTATTTCTGTCTACTTACGTACCTCGAAGCGAAAACGTTTGCGCGCGCGCACGCGCCGATACGAAACGGAAGTTTTCACAGACCGGTATTTAACGATTTCACGCTTGATCATTGATAAAACTCGCGTACAGAGAGAGAGGGAGAGAGACGTCGACTTTTCCTTTTAATGAGACCCACTTTAACAGTCGCGAACTTGTAAGTAAAATACGAGGAGGTAAGTATTTTAAAAACTTTGCGCCAACATTTTTTTAATATTGGAAACACGTATATATACACATTCGACGAGTGCTCGTTAAAAATGCGATGATTGATGATCCGAAAGGATAAATATGGTAATTTGTACGTTTACAAGCGAATAACGTAACCTTTATTTACATCCAAATGTCTTCTACACATTACCACGTTTTACCTCTTTTTAATTAATTGCACACACTCGCGGTTGAAAGTAAAAGAATTTCTGTAATTTTTCGTATTCTCAGAATAAAATTGCACGTTTTGCGATGTGGATCGACATCGCGGCTTCTGTCTTCGGGCAATTTATAATTTTGCCTAACAATTAGCAGTTCGTATAAAGTATGCAGCACGCGGCTTGTATTGACGTTGGAAAACGCATGTTTATTCACTATGCAACTGTGTCACGGTTATTACGTTCGCTTCCAGGAACGCTTCGAGACGTCACTCGCGCCAAGATATTTGCAGCGAATAAATAATTCGGGAAGGACAAAAAAAAAAAAAAAAAAAAACGGAACGTGTCAGGTGGCAAGAAATTATGGATCGCGATCATTTGCACGATCGAGATGACGGGATGGGAGGGGACGAGGAGGAAGGTTAAACTGTGCGTGTTTAAACTGTGGAAGATTCGCGCGCTCTCGCGTTGCGAGTATTCTTAACAGCACGAGACGCGGAATCGATCACGCGGTAGCTGCAACGACGCTGGAATTTTATTTATTTGTATTTGCAAGTGCGACACACACACTCCGCGTGTCGTTCCACCTCGTTTTCTCGACGCGAGAAGACACTACGGCACTTTGTTCCCCACGACGCGAAAGTCGCTCGCCGCTTCTCCGCGCTCTCCCGTCCCATCCATTGACATTCTCGTCGCGACGTCAGCGACGACGTTTCTCTCTCCCTTACGCCCCTCGAGTTTGTCTAAGCGTCGATATTGAAAACGCGTGACTAATGATTATTGGCCGCAAACGTGTTTAACAACTGAAACGATACACGCGATGCATCACGTGACCTCCGCCTACGGGCAGAGGAAAAGCTTCAGCCAACTCGCGGAAATGTTACTCGTCTAAATCACAAATGTGCGAAAACACACAAGATAAAAACAAAAACAATAAAAACAAATCAATTAATTGCAAACATTTCACCCGACGATAAGATTAATGTCCTAATCGTGACCAATGGCCGAGAATTTGTTAAAAAAATAAATTATTGCATGTGTAAATATCAATCGCAACAATTCTCAATGTTTTGAGTATTGTTCGAGATATTTATAATTTTTAATCATTAGTTTCTCTGATATTTTTGTATAAATATTTTGTTATAAATTCTTTAATCAATTCCCGGTCGCTTTATCTCGTATCGCGCGAGAAAAAAAAAATTAGATTTTTTTTCAACCAATTTGATTCACGTGAAAATGATTTGCATTTAACTAATTAACGTATGTAAATAACAATTGCGCCGTATTATATCCACAAAAGACAGAAATAAATTATCTCAACGGCGCGATCTTGAAATTTTGCGTTGTTGTTCCTTCGTCCAATGAAGCGTACGTTGTACTTTACAGGAGACTCTTTCTCTCTCTCTTGCTCCGAGAGCCGTTAAAGTACGCGGCGAGAATGCCGGTGGTTTTTTGTAAAGAAGGGAACGGGAGAGACAAAAGAAAAATATGCGACGTCCATCGGTGGCACTGCTGCGAGCGTCGGTGAATAAAGAAAGGAAGGGTCGGGTTGTGTGTGCGCGCGGCAGCGGTCGCCGCACGCATCGCACACGCGACCGTACACGCGATTTTGCACGCAACGTACACGCGACACGCTACGCTCAGCGACTGCAGGAGCCCGAGAGTAAACCACCGTGGTTTGTTGTTGTTGTTGTTTTTTTTTTTTTTTTTTTTTTTTTTTTTCGTAACGTGTGTTAACTCCAAATTGAAGTGCTTTTAACCTCTACACATAACCAGTATCAGCGACGTGTATAGCCCGTCGCGGCCCGTTCAATCGGCATCTTTCGCGTCATCGATCTCGATTTAGAAATAAAACACGTGTAAACACGCGCGCAAGCGCGCCCAGCTTACGTGTTTGTATCACGCTGCGATTTGTATTTACATCTGTTTATTTCTTATGTTTATATTCGATTCTTGTAACTGCAATACTCGATTCGTGTGCGTTTCATATTTTTTTTGAATACGTAAAATAATAAATTTCGTACTATTCTTTCATTTGCTCGCGCGCCGGCGCGCGCCTAATCCAATTTTCGATCGCGAAACTAAATTCAAATAAATAAAAATGTAAATAAATAAATAAGCGCGTTATTGTTCCTGTTGCGATTTTTCTTTTTTTTTTTTTTTTTTTATTCGCGATTTTTTGTTCCTCGGCGCGTTTTCTATCGGCGCCGACAGCCTTGGTGCGTGTGTTTGTCTGTCGACGCGCGCGGTTCATAATAGCGCTCCGCAGGGCTAAGAGCAAGCCGGCCAATAAGTACCAGCGTGGAACGTGTCGTCTATTATTAGACGCATCGTTTCCGCGTACGGACACGCAGGCAGCGTCCGTGCACGCGTTGACGCGCGAGAGAACGCACTGCGACGACGACGACGACGACGACGCGACGACGACCGTCGTCGAAGAAAAGGAAGCGGCGTTGTTGCATCACATCGGCTGCTGCAATCGAATCGCCGCGACCTAAAGCTGTGCTCGATCTCTAAGCAACTTTCCGAGGAGCAAAATAAAATCGTCCGAAATGCGCGCGCGACAATTTTAAAAGATATCACAGTTGATTTCGTCGTGTCTTTGTTTTATTTTCTATTTTTTTTCTTGTTTTTATAAAAATAAAAAAAAAAAAAACATTTTCGCAGATAGCGAACTTATTTTTTTACTTTATTATCGGTCTACGAGAGGTCTCTAACAATTGTTTTATATTTGGAAATGTGTTTTTTTTTTTTTGTATTGAAATAATAATTTCGACGTCGAAAGAAGAAAGATTGATGCGAATTTTCATTCACCAAACAAAATATTCCGATCCGATGAGGTTCGCGCGCGCATTTTCTGCGCGTAACGAAAGTCGGCACGCAATGTTTATCGCGGTTGCACATTTCGGTTCGCACGTCATTCATTTCCCGTTTCGAACACAAGCGGCAGAAATCAACGTAACCTGATTTCGTGCAACATAATTACGACGGATACGCCACCCGGTCTGGGAGAAGCCGAGCACTTTCACGCAAAATGCGTGTGTGTGCGTGCGTGCGTGCGTATGTGTGTGGGTGAAATCAATTCTACCTGCTCTTCTTTCGCGTTGGTTACGATTACATTTCCGGCACGGTGTTAATTTTGAAATCTCGCAAGTTTTTTTTAATTTACGGAAAATGTTTTTTTTTTTTCCTATAATTAAGACGTACGTGATTCTTAAGAGAAAGCAAACTTGCTTGTGAATCGAGAGCATCAAATACGTGCGTTTTACACGTATGTGATGTACATCCGTGGAACGGAAACCGGCGGGGTCTGTGTGTGCGTGTGTGCGCGCGCGCGCGTCGGAATTTTAAACACACATCCGTTTATTTCGCGTGTATGAAATTTAATTGCAACGTCACAACAGGCTGCTTCGTTAAAAACAGATATAAGCGCGAATCCGCTTGATTCGCGTTTGTACATTGTTCGAAATTGCGTGGTTGTTTTCATTACCGTTTATACCGCCGCAACGCACAAAAATCACATAAAATTACACGGGAGGAGTTAATATTTTCCTGCATTCTCACGTAATTTTTCGAACGAACAAACGCCGGCCGGCTTCGTATAATGTGAAGAATCTATTAAAAGGATCGTTATCTGGATGCACTTTCTTCTTAATCGGGCAATGCAAACGTCGGCACGGAAAGGTCAGATGATTTCCTCAGATGCTTCGTCGAAGAGCGAAGAAAAAGGTCAGAATTTTACGAGAACGCTCATAAATACACGTTGTACCCCCGCGAAAGGTTAAAACGGGGGCACAAAAGCAAAAAAAAAGCAAAAAGCGCGCGTGGCGGAAACTAAAACTTGACCTTAACCTTCGCAGGTGCTTGCGTAAAACCGCGAAGTCGCGGAAACCGCGCGATTTATTTTATCGCAGTTTTGTAATCGAGAAACTACATCATGAGGAAAACATCGGGGTCGAAATTAATTAAAATAAAAGTTTTTTGCCTTTACAACGTAAAACGTAAATTAAATTTCTTTTCCGTAAAGTGATATTAAAAAATGCTCCAAGATATTCAATAATTTATTTATCAATAGAAGCTGTGGAAACAATAATATTAATTGCTTTGAGTTCACGGAAAAAATTTGACGAGATGTTTTTTGCGTTTTGTAATTAATGTAAAAGCCGAGCGGGTTGTAACCCGTACGTGCAGCTAATCACACCCGGGCGATCGCTTTCGTTTTTTTTTTTTTTTTTTTTTTATCACCGAGTATCTTTTTCCGCTGTGTAAACGAAGGCGTGACGCGCGCCTGATAAGCGCCGAAAAATCCGAAAAAGCATCGTCACGGATCGAATTAACGGGCCACGCACAAACGCGTCTGATAAATGTCGCCCGTAACTGACCTACCATCGATACTTCGCTCGTGTCCCGTGTACGCGTTTGAGACCATCCCCCCGTCCCCGGTCTCCTCCTCTCCGTTTCCTTCTCCGCGACAAGCGAAATCGCCAAAAAAAGTGGTAATCGAGAGCTCGCGGAATTTTAACGATTAAAAGTATATCTCGGACAGTGTGAATCAGTTACGGTACACATCGCGCGGCGATAAGGAAAAAAAAAAAAAGATCGTGTCGATGCTGATTAAGCGAGTTGTCGTCGTCGTCGTCGTCGCGCGACGTAAGAAACTTCGCTTGCAGCAACGTCGGCATGGAATTCTACAGCGTGTAAGCAAATTCTCTCTCTTTTTATTCGCCGTACAAGTACGCTTCCGTATCGCGTTATAACGCGATCTTATCAATTTGTTCTTCAGATAAAAAAGACAAAAAAAAAGAAGAGAAGCTCTCAGATGTGCCATTTAACGCTTTGTTGCACGAAGGGGGGAGGGACAAATTGGAAGAGCGAATATTTTGACAAATATATCACAAACTCACGGCGTGAAGTTTTCTAACGAAATTTCTCACCTCGACGCACGTCGAAATTAAAATCCATTGTCCAGTCAACAGATTTCAGAGCAAAGAGAAAAGCAAACGCGTCGTTGACGCGTGCGAAAAATTCGAAATGGTCAAGAAGTTTGTAACCGGTATTAAATGAAGACAATGCGGGATTATTATTATTATTCGGAGAAACGGGAAGACGTACAGAAACAAAAAAAAAAAAAGAAAAACAAAAAAATTAACGCTGATCAATACGAGTAGTGGCAAATTCTTGTTTTAAACGCGAGACGTGTATCTACGTACGCGCGTCGTGACTCAACGTGTTTTTCAAGGCGTTTGTTAGCGCGTCGTCGATGCGTCGAAAGTCATAGCGAATCAATAAAGGCGGAGAAATCGGCCGACGAGTGCATATCCCGCGCGTGACTTCTTCAAGGCGCAAAATCTCTCGAGGGAGATTTCTCCCTCCCCTCTCCGTCCCCTCTTTCCTTGATAAGCCGGCGAGTGTAATTTACACGAAAAAAAAGAAAAAAAAAACCACATTCTCGGTGCCGAGATGTAATCGCGATACGTCTATGCTCGGGGGGGGGGGGGACCGAGTTATTGATTCGTGGCACGTAATTTAATATCAAACTGATAATAACGTCGTCGTCGCGCCAAAATTAGGATCTTATTTCGGAAAGCCATGCACGTACACGTGTACGGGGGGGATCGATACTCGAAAATACAATCGCCGGAACTATCTTATCGTCGAGAGGAGAACAGAAGAACAAGAACAGAAACGAAGGAACGTCGCGCAATTTTTTATACAAAGTGACGTTAAATGTGCGACGCAATTAATTTATACTGACTCGGTAATGATTCAAATGTCGTTCAAACAAACAAACAAAAAAAAAAAAAAAACTAATACAACTTAAGAAAATGATTGATTTATTTCGCAATTACGTCAACAAGCTGCGAGTGTGCGTTAAGAAAAAAAATTAAGAAACGATTGTAGAGACGTATAAACTTGTCCGCTTGTATTCAAATATATTTGAATGGTCAAAAAAAAAAAAAAAATATTTTAAATTTTTCTAGAAACAACATCGAGAGAGATAGAAATTTAAGAGTTTCAGAAAAAATCAATATTATTTTTAAATAAAATCGTCACTTTTTTACCGAGGTAGATAACGTGTGACTCTCCGCGTTATTATCTCTCAGATAAAATGTATTTACTTTAAGATATATGGGGTGAACCTTTTCTTAGAATTAGTTCGTAATCAATTTTCGGAGAAATCGACGGAGAGAACAATTTTACGGTCTTCGAGATATCGAGACGTTCAGAGAGAGAGAGAGAGAGAGAGAGAGAGAGAATTCCCGCATGGTTTCCATCGACGTCACTTCGTTTTGTTTTCGAACAACAACGCGCAATAATCGAGCGATTGCGCGATAATGTGAAATGCAACGACGACGCGCGCGACGAAGGCGCGCGAAGGTCTTTTTACTACGCGATTTGCACCTTTTCTATGCGGTGTTGCCACCTGTAGGATTTTTGCAGCAATCAACTTTTGACGATGCCAATGAACTGCGAGAGGGATCCTCTCCGTTGAGAGATACAACACACACACACACAAGCACACACCCGTCCGCGAACAATCCCGGGGTGTTACATAAAAAAAAAATAATAATAATAATTTTTGCGCCATCGCGCGTGCAACAAAATCCCGCCCGAGGAACGTCTCTCCGAGAGAGACGCGTCGAAGAAATTGTTCGACCTAATTGCGCTTTATCGCGCAATTTTTTGCCGCGTTGGATTCTCGCGCTTTTATTTTCTAACGCGCACCTTCATTTCGCGACTTTTCCAAAGCGTAATCGCGGCAAAGATTGCCTCACGCACTCCCCCGGTTTTGTTAAAACGTGATTGCGCGATAATACGAAATACGCGACGCAAGGACGCGCGGCGGAGAGCGCGCCGTCGTGTCTTCGACCGTGTCTATATATATATATATATATATATGTTGCCCAACACACATGTACACGTTCATAATCAAGTGCACCGAAATGAGATCAATTGTATTCCGACCGAAGAGTCTTCTCTAAGGAGAGACACAACGTGTAACTATTACGAGCTATCTGTGAATCATCAAACAGGTATTTTAACTAGAAACTCGCTTTTTCACACGAGAAAGCCAGTTTCTCGGTAACTAGACTAGGTAGAAACAAAACCGCGCGCGCAAACGAGCGGTCGATACAATAATGTTCACGTACGAACGCGATTGAAATTTGTCTTTAAAAATTTATCGGGCGAACACAGCCGAACCGATCGTCAACGATCGAAAATGTGTTCGAACGACGCGCGAGAGTTTCAAAATGAGAATTTTTCAATAAAAATTCTCCGCGATGTTGTCGCATAAACGCGAATCTTCTTTTGCGGGGAAAAAAAACAAAAAAAAAAAAACAACAACAAGAATCACCGAGAGCTTCTCGCGACGCCGCTTTGAACAGCTGTTTTCACCAGCGCGAAAGAGCGGGATCCGCGCGCGAAGGTTCGAGCGAAGCTCGACAGAAAGAGAGACGCGCGGCGTAAAGTTATATATATATATATGTATACACGTACTTACAACGAGAGAGTTTGAGGTTAGATCCGCGTCTCGGAGAAACTCGTCGCGGATGACGAGAGCGCGATCCACGACGTCACCGCACGACGGACGAAACGGGCCCGCGTGTGTTTTCGCTCAAAACGCTGTCTTCTCTTCGGCGCATTTATCGTAGGCACGCACGCGAGAAGAAAACGCGTGCAAACGCGCGCACGGAAAAACACGTAAACAAAGTGCAACGACACACACGCGCGCACCTACACACACACACACACATATATATATATACATACACAACGCGATGTGTCGCAAGTGACACGCGCTGACTTTCGACCGTTCGATCGACCAGCGCGACGCGAGGACGCGCGCGGCTTCTGCCGAGTAGAGCGACCTAACCTCAAAATTCTCTCTCGAACGCGAGAAGAGAGGATTGGACTCTCATGTTCAAATCGCAGCACGTACCTTATCCACGATGCGATTCTTGTCTCCTCTCGCAGGTTGACAAAAACAAAACCCCGCGTATCTCCTCTCCGAGTAGCGTCGCACACTCTTGGGGAGGGGGGTGGAAGAAAATAACGAGAGAGAGAGAGAGAGACAGGTGGGTTGGGTTCCGATTCGCGTGAAAAACTCGGGGGGGCGGGGGGGGGGGAGCGAAGGAAATCAAACTCGATACACGCGCGAGAAACGAAACTCGCCACTATCGGCCACACTGGACAATGCGGATGATGATGTACGTGTGTGTGTGTACATAATACATCTCTATTAACATATATATATATATACGTATATATATTTGTAACGCGCGGGCACCACACACGTTTTTTTTTTTCCTTTTTTTTTTTTAAACGTTTCACTGTTCAACGCACTTCACTAAAAATATGGAGGGGGGCTGGGGAACCGGACGACGAACGAAAAACTGGACTATTCGTTCGATGCGGCGACGTGCGATATATACGGTAATTGTATCCACGATGAAGCACTGAGGTGAAAAAAAAACAAAAAAAAAAAAAAACAGAGAAAAAATCACCGCGTTTTATCGTCGTCGAGCTGTCACTGCGCGCATAACGAAGAAGAGAAGCGTATCCGCGCGCGCTTTCGAACGACGACAACGACGACGACGACGACGACGACGACGACGTCGACACACGACGACGACGACGACGACGCGAGAGAACGACGACGACGGGGAGCGGAGTTTTCCCCGATCCGCACACGATCTCGCGCACGACACACGCGCGCGCACACACACGCACGTAAGGCGGCGAGGATTATCACCTCCGTTGCTACACGCCTCGTTGCTGCGCCTCTCCTTTCTCGCGCGATCGCAATCGGGTCGCGGCCGTGAAACTCGCGTGTGTCCGCGTATCTTTCTTTCTCTCTCTCTCTCTCTCTCTCTCGCTCTATCGTTTTACAGGTGGAACGACGAAGCGCGAGAAAACGCGGAACCGGTGATGATATCAATTTCGCGAGAACTGTGACGGATGAGAATGTTACTCCGATGATCGTCAGTGACACACTGTGGCGCGCACGTGGGCACTTGCGGCGTTTCCGTTTGTTAAACGACGTCCAGGATCGGTCGACACGTTCTTCTCTATTATTATTATTATTATTATTAGTATTAGTATTATTATTATAATTATATTACTATTATTACGTCTCGCCGTTCTTAAAAAAGCGAAATAATCCGATTATTAAATTGCGATTGGAGCGCGCACGCACCGAGCGAGAGCGAGGCGTGTGAGTCTCGTGCTCCGAAATTGGGAAACGCGCGCGCGTAAAAAGACTTATATATCTCGGACGACACAGCACCGGTGAGGAGGCGTAGTATCCTTGCGATGTGTGTGTATGTGTGTGTTGCGTCGGAGACGTTGGTATGTTGTTGTTGTTCTCTTTTTTTTTCGTGTTTTTCACTAAGGCGCGAGAAGAAGAGCAGAGAGACGAATCGAGCGCGGCCGTCCGTGGTGACGGTTGTTTACTGTTTTTTTTTTTTTTTTTTCAGGTTATGGTCATCAATCGGTGTATCCTCTCGCGCGAAGACCACTGACTGACTGACTGACTGACTGACTGACTGACTGACTGACTATCTGTCTGTCTGTCTTGCCGTCTCGCTTTGCGGACGCTTATCGCCGTGTGTTATCACGTGGTTCACGCGCGCCTCTCGGCTCGATCGCACTCTCTCTCGGGTTTCCGTGAGTCAACGTGGTGGTTGCCGAAAAACCACCAAACACGGTTTTAGAATGAGAAGAGGGGGGAATGAAGAGTAAGTAAGCGCCGAGCCACCACGTTCTAATCTTGAGAAAAGAATTTATCGTCGGGGTCCCCGGACCCCGATGGGACCGACGGGCGCCTTGAGGACGCGCCCCGATCCTCCGTCCGTTCACGCGCTTTGACGATCACGAGGCGCCCGCACCGTCTACGCCGGCGCTGCTGCGGCGTCCGTCAGACGGACAGAAGAGGTGGAGAAAAGAGAGAAAGAAGAAGAGGAGGAGGAGGAGGATGTACTGAGGAGAGCGCGGTGACACCCCCCGCGACAGCGCCGCAATGAACTCGCCCACAGTTCGAAGGGTCCAAAGCACCGCGGCAAAATAATAACAGAACGCAGCCGCCACCGCCGCCGGCGCAGTCGTGCGAGCCGGCGACGTGTTGTGAGCTGCTGTGGGCAGTAGCCGCTGTCGCCGCCGCTGCCGTTGCCGTCACGCTTCCTCTCTCTCCTGCCTCTCCACCGCCGCCGCTCCGTATTATAGCCGCAAAACCGGCGACGGCGTCGCGAGAAAAAAGGCGCGACGCTTGTAAGCGCCGGAAGAACAACAACAACGTCGTCGTCGTCGACAACGACGACGATGATGATGATGAGACGGCACGACGACAACGACGTCGTCGTCGCCGTCGTCGTGTATCGGTATCGCGACGTCTACCGCTGTCGCCGATGATACCGACGATGTTTATGTTGTTATTGCTATTGCTCACGAGATTTTTAAAGTCACCGTCACCGTGATCGCGCGCAAAGACAGTCCACCAGCCCCCGACGGTATCAATGTTGTTGTTGTTATTGTTGTTACTCTTACTGTTAATGATAATGGTGGTGGTGGTTGTGGTGGTGGTGGTAGTAGTCGTGGTGGTGGTGGTGGTGGTGGTGGTGATAGTAGTGGTGGTTGTTCGCGGCCGCGGGTTTTGGCGGGTTTCCACGGGCGACGAGCGCGCACACCACTGGCACACACCGCGGCCGCCGTGCATTCACCTCGTCTTCGCAGCACGCGCCGCCGTTGCTGTCGCCGTCACTGCCGCCGACACGCTCCGACGATGGATGCTCCCTTTCGCCAGCTCGCGCCGCAGCCGCCGTGATCGGCCTCGTATAAGCTGCTCCGAAAGATTCTCGAGATCGTTGCCGCTGCCGCCGATGCTGATGATGATGCTGCTGCTGATGATGATGATGCTGCTGCTGCCGCTGCCGCTGCCGCCGCTGCTGCTGCTGCTGCTACCGCTGCTGTTGCTGTGCCGCCACGCCACACTGAGACACACGACACGACGAGGTTGTCTGACGCACCACTGGCTCGCGGACGCGCACGAATGAGCACCGATCGCGACGTCGAGCGGACGTACGGATCCGCGGCTCGCACGGCGCGCAACACGCGACGTTACCGCAGCACACACGAAATTCGCACAACGTCCTAACCGCGGGGATACCGCATCGCTTTCACGGGCGAACATGGAGCTGGAGCCATGCCGAATGATTCGTGTATCGGCCGCTTGATGGCGCGCGGACGGCGCGGCGCCACCGTCGTGGCGGTAAGCGAGCGCGATTGCGCACGCGTCCACTTTCGCCACGGCCTTCGCGGGGTCGCGCCGTCGCGCCTACGCGCGTTGCCAACGCAACGTCGTGCCGCTTGACAACAACAGATGCGCCCAATTAGCGTCAGATGGCGCCTCTAATTGGCGCGTGTACCGGTACTGCCACCCCACATCATCGCTAACGTCGCTTTGCGCGTTCGCGCCGGACAAAAGTCTGTCGGCGAGACCCAATCAGCGAACGTTGACTTATCTATAACCTATGGGAACGGCTTTAACAAACAAAAATCGTCGCTAAACCGGCATCGCTCATGAAATGTGACTTATTTCCATCTCTTTCGACGACTTTTTGACGGATAAAAATGCTGCTTAGTTGTCAGCAATTCAGCAAAAAATTAATTCAGGGGTGAGAATCTCATGGTCGATCACGTTTCTCATTAAGAAAACAGACGTTTCGTGAATTTTTTTTGTTTTCACGATATAAATTTTATCTCCAAGCAATGCCAAACGAAATTGCGAGCAACTCGATCCACAGACGTTTGCAAACCGAATGTGCATTAAATTACGGCACAAATTGCTCACGGAGCAATTTGAAGTAAAGTATTGTGCTCGAAAATTAAAGGAATGCGATTTATTGCGCAATTAACTTTTTAAAAGAGTGAGAGAGTTGCTGCGAATTTGTTGATTTTTCTTTTTTTTTTTTAGTAACAATATCTCTTCGTAGTCTATCCGTATCAATAATTACAATTGGGGGGGGGAGTATATTTATCGAAACAATATATTTCAATGTGATACACTTTTTGTTTTACGTTACAACTCGATGAGATAACAAAGATGTGTACGGTTACAAAGTATATATAATATTTTTTTCAAAAGTTTGCTAAGTGCAGGCTGATGGTGTACTTGCGACACACGTCGTAAACAAGTATATACAATCTTGTAACGATATGCTATTAGAGGTCGCGCGACACGCAAATGGCACTCGTTATTAAAATTGTGGTCTTACAAAACCTAAACTAAACGGAAGAGACAGAGAACGACAAACACACGCGAAAATTTATCAAAAAAAAAAAAAAAAAAAAATCGCGAATGACGCGCGAAACTAATGAGCGGCGAGACTTGCACATGTACATAAATGACGTAACGCCCGAGCGATAAAGCGCGCAAATGCAATTGTCCCAGATTAATACGCAAATGAAGTCTTATCACTGAAAAAACAAAACAAAACAAAACAAAAATACACTAAAAAGCGCAATGTAAACTCGTAGATTCGACGAACATTGATCTTTTTTTTTCTTTTTTTTTCACGCGACATGATTACGTTCAAGTAATTTTAAAACCACGCAATTCGCGTAGTCGGACGTGAGATTATCGACACGATATGATGTTAAAAAAAAAAACAAAAAAAAAAGAAAAAGAAAAACAGTATCTGACAAAATCCTCTGCATCTAAAATTATCTTCACGATGAAACTGGGTGGACGTGCAGGTTGTACCATTTATTTTGCAACTTTTATTGTATTCAGGACAGTGTGTGTTACACAATATTCTCGATTTCTACATAAAAATAATACGCGATCAAATGTTTGTCACCATTTGTGCCAATGGTTGTGTGACACAAGATTTGATATTCGCGCGTCAACAATCTTGCTTGTGGCTTGAGATTAATCTTCTCGTAATGTAAGAAACAAAAAAAAATGAAATGAAGATCTCCTTGATGAATTTTGCCTTCCCCATTTGTCAGTCACCACGTGCGCACTCGATCTCTTGATGATCGTAAACACTTGTGTGACACACACACATGCGGGAGAACATTGCCTTCACTGTCTTTTCACCGTGAATTTGTGAATGTGTGATTGTGTTGCGAGGATCTCTTTTCTTATTTCTTTTTCTTGTTTTCTTTATCCTTCTTCTATACATACAACATAAGCAAAACAATTTCACTTAATAATATATATTTGTAACATTTTATACATATATAATTTTTATACTATATTATAGTTCAGTTATTTTATTTTGTTGACAGCACAACAAAAATGTTTTACATATGTATAACAGTCTCAGAATTTGCCCCGAAAGTTTCCCCGATTTCCCCGATACGATCTTCCTCCTCCCACATGTTTTCCTCTCTGAACGTGACTTTTACCTCTCGTACCTCGCCCGTGCCAGTCAGATCCTCCTCTTTGGAATGTATGCTCGTCCAGGTACTCGTCGTCGGAATCCAATTCCATGGGGCTTTCTCCGCGGCTGTGTTCGCTTCTTCGGTCGTGAAAATCGTCGCGTTCCACGGAACGCGCGTGATACTCGGGCGTACGCGCGGTATGAATATAATGATCGCGCGCTTTGTGACTAGAAAACCCATCTCTGTTTCTCACAGGAGAATCCAGTCTATAGTTCCTGGACGCATCGTCGGTATCTAAACGATGTTCGTGATCTTCGGATCTTCTCGGAGACGCCGGTCTGTTCCAGGAACGTCTCTGCGAGGAGTTACTCAAACTGTGTCTCAAATCCTCGACCTCGCGAAATCGCGAACCGGGCGCGTAATCGTAAGTTTCTCGTTGGCCGCCCCAGTCGAGACGATCCATTATCGATCGCTTTTCCTCTTTAATCGGTTGGAGATCGTGAGGATAAACCTGCGTCTCAGAATCAACCATGATCGCGGTATAACCCGCTTGTACGCCCTTTGCTTCCGTTTCCACGGCGTCTGTCTGGCAAATTTTCTGATGCGTCTGAGCGGTTGTTTTCGGAACCGGTATCTGTTCCGTGTTGTTCTCTTCCCAGTATATCTTGGTTTTGCTCTTCTGCAAAAGTATCGAGTTCGACATGTGATCCTCGGTATCGTCTTTCGCTTGTGTTTCGTTATCTTCGTCGCGACAGTAGAAAAATCTACCCTTCATTTTTAAACGCGGATCCTCAAATGGAAGCTGGCACAATGCTTGTTCGCAATGTCGCATTATTTCAGGCTTGAATCCTATCGGTAGAAAGAAAAACAATCGCATATATAGAATTAACGTGCGACGATCATAATAATTTATATACAAGAGAATACGTTGTATATATACGTCATGCTTCTTATACGACCTCCACATACATTGTGTCATAGAAAGTATCTTTTCGTTTTTTTTACGTATAAAAAGAGCACGCACTCTTTTGCAGAGACAACATATATATCTCATAGATGTACATACGTGGGTCACTCAACTCAATGTAGCACAATTGGGAGAAAAAAAAACAAACACTTATTGAAAATGTTGGAAGTTCTTACCTGGATACAACACCGGTATATTAGACGGATCTAAAGAAACGCAATAAAAAGAAAACATAAGAAATTAGTATATTATTTTTCACAAATATGAAAAAAAGAACCACATGGTCGTTTCCTTGTGGTCGAGCGAGAAAATTATAGATTTAAGAGAATCTATACGAGAATCTTTAAAATCGAAAAACAAAAAAAAAAAAAAACGTAACAAAATAAAAAAAACATACTCGCACCTTTGGCTGAAACAGACGCTTCCAACAGACTGGACAAGCTGGTCTTTTCGGATTGCTGCAAGATCAATTCATAAAAGTGGCATTAATTTCTACTTCCTGCGCACAATCCGTAAAGTTTGAAGTAAATGCGATAGAATGAAAAAAAAAAAATTGAGATAAATAATAATAGTTGTTAACTCCGCGGCACAGAGAGTATTGACAAATACTCTTGTTGCCGAACTCGAAACAAAAGAAAATATTCATCGCTATTGCAATTACTTTTGGTTTGGAGATGATTGGCGGTTCGGGTGTCTTCATTCGTTCCATGCGCGAAGTACGAAATTCGTTGCGCGATGGTCCACGTTCTGGGTAACTCTGCGACATGGATGCGGTTGAATGACTCATAGGTTTATTTGACGGTTCAAATTGGCGAGACGGCGATCGCCGGGCGGAGGATGCTTCGTGCGACGCGTTATAAGGCATCTGCCCGCGATTATCCATTATCGGAGCGGGTACAGGTTGCGGTGTAGGTAATGGTGCGGAGAGCATCGACGGACCGACTCCCCCTGGCGGGATTGGCGGTTGGGTAGGAACGGCAGTTTGTTGATTGTACAAGACCGGGCCGGAAGAATATTCGACGATAGGATTGGCCATTTGAGGTAGAGGATGCGGGGGCATGGGTTCAAAATTCATCGGCGATACACCCGACATGGGTTCAAAATTCATAAATGGCGGTCCAGTCGGCATAGGTGGTACGGACGCCGGAGGCGGCGGCGGCGGCGGTGGCGGCTGTGACGGCTGTGGCGGCTGATGAGGACCGGACTGATGCATGTAAGACGAAGGCATTACAGATGGTTGCGACATAGGATCTTCTTTAAACACGGGAGTGCTGAGCAACGATGACCTGCCTTCCATCTTCGGCGGCGCGTATACGCTGCTGTTCGTATCGGACGGCAACATCGCTTCTTCCTTTAATTTTCTTCTTAATTCGTTGATAAAAGGCGAACGTCTTCTTCCGCGTTTTTCCGGCGATCTGGTGCGACTTCTGGTGCGACGATTGTAACGTCTGCTCATCGGCGAACGACTTGTACGTCTTCTCGGACGATCCATACTGCGGCTCCTTCGGTCGCGGGATCGACTTCTCATGCGGTCCGTACTGCGACTCCGGTCGCGAGAACGACTTCTTCGGCTTAACAATTCGAAGCAGTTACAAATACGATACACAATACAATAATTATTGAAATTTAAACTATTACATTGATATGTTTAAGTACAATATGTTCGAGTACAATAAAAATATATAGTTTAATACGCTATTTTTTTAAATTTATATCTATCGTAAACATGAGTTGTGTACATAAATGTGTGCGTACATAACATTATACATACAAAACATAATCTTTATGTGTAGATGCTAATAAGACTTTTAAATCATTGGGTTTTACTTAAATTAAGAGAGTAAAAAATATATCTATTTAATACTTAAAAGTATTAAAGAGAGAGATTGTGATAATATAGTCTCTTCTTACCGTTCAAACACGTCGGCGCGTCTTCTATGACGTTCGACGCTCCATCTTCTGTCCACGCTAGACCGTCGTTCTCGACTGCTTCGTCTGGGACTTCTTCGTCGATCCGGGCTTAATACAGGTGTTCTTCTTTCGTGAAAACTTCGCGGCGAAAGTTTCCATCTGTTTGGACTATTATATCTAAATGGACTTCTGTATCTTTCAACGCTTCTACGATCCGGGCTCAGTCTGATAAAAGGGCTTCTTCGTCGAGAAGCAGGACTCAGCCGATATCTTTCGGGAGTTCTGCGCCGTTGCGGGCTCAACTTGTCATAACGATCTATGTGGCGATCGATGCTTCTACGACGTTCCCGGTTTCGTTGCGCTTCACGCTGAGATCGCTCTTTATTCTGTTCCTCTTTGATGCTTTGAATGGCCTCAGCCTCGGTCCCAGGCGGAACCACGTTGTCCGAATCCAGCAGGTTTTTGATCGCCTTCTCCTTCTCGGCGAGAAGCTTGTTCTGCGTGTTTCTCGCTTTGATTTTATCCTTCTCGATGTCCTTCATACTCTTCGAAGGATCCCGCCGAGTCTCCTCGCGTTTCTTTTCTTCTCTCTTCGGTTTTTCACGACTGGAAGACCCTTTAGACTCGGGATGATGTCGTTCCCTATAATTACTCTTGTCATCATTTATCAGAGAAGAGACAAAACTTTCTTACTCTAAGTAAGTAAGTAATAACAGTTTAATGTACACAGTTTTTAGAACTTACAACTCTCTTTAAACTTAGAGAATTGTGTGATAAGTAACATAATTAATTTAAATTAACATTTTTTAGAGGTTACAATGTTTTATAATATTTCTGTAGTTGCGTATAACAGAACCGTGTGTGTTACACATAATATTTCTACACATATTTTATAGTAACAGTGTAACATTACATAATGTAAATCATTTACATATTTATGAAACTACCTAGATGATCGTTTCTTCTTTTGCCTTGTAGATTCCACTGAGTTCTGCTCCTTTTCCCAGGTCTTCTCTTCATCTCCCACGTTCTTGTCTTCCTCCCACGCGTCCAAGACGTCCAACTCCTCCATAAATTCTTTGTCATCAAGAAAATCCTGCAGTTCTTCATCGGGTATTTCCTTGAGGCCCTCAATTGCGCGTTGCACATCGTTATTAGAATTCTTTGACGCAGATTTCAACTCTTCAGGTTTCTTCAAGTATATCTTGCCTATAATTTCCCGATTTTCACTTGGCTTGTTGTTTCCTTGATCATCTCTCTGGCTGTTGTCTTCTTTATTTTCTGTGTTAATCATATTGCTCACCGATTTGTGATTACCTCAACAGTCTGAAGTAATCAAAGAAGTATAAGAAATCTCTTTTTCAAATTACTATCTCTCTCAACTCTCTTGTGCAAAATTCAACCGTGTTTCTTGAAGATTTACATGTGTGCACAAGGTTGTTTATCTCATCAACAAGTGTACACAGTGTGTTTGAACAATTATTCTCTCTCTCTCTTTCTCTTTCTCAGATGTAAGATTGTTATTTCAATTCTACACATCTGCAAACTGTTTGCTTCTAATTTGCAATATAAACTGTGTCCATACTACATTTAGCAAGTATGTACTTGTTCTAATTTATTATACCATCTCCTCAGTTCAAACATAAATTTCATTGCTGTGTTCACAGGATATTTCATATTATTGCAATATACACTTTTTTTTAACAAAAACTGAAACAACACACGTAAACTCTGAAAGTGAAATCACAACGGGATGAGATATTACTTATGGCGTTTTTTTTTGTTATGAAAAACTACGGTGCGTTGATGTGTTTTATATAAACCGCAAACATTACTTTGAACCGGATGCTGTGTAACCGGTGATCAATGGTTTTTTTGTTGAAAACAAAAGATAAAGGATCTATAAAAATCGATTGTCGCGCAGTCAAAGGAAAAATGCTGAAAAAAAAAACGGTATATCATCAGACGAGTTTTCTAACCCGCCATGTTGCGTCGGGACTATAACCTATAAACTATTCTCCTGCGCACTATACTTTACAGACAACTATGTACATTACATTCAAATGTATTGCTGGCCATTTTTTCCGAGCCACTTGATCGCGAAAAACGAAATCATTTCATCTTCATCAATCGCGCAACAAAAAATACAAGTCTTTGCGACTCTACGTGTCTCCACGTCTATGCTCCTTTCTGATTTTAGACAAGTTAGATCTTCTCGGTTTATCTGGTGTTTGCAAAACGCGAGACACGCATTTCACGAATGTTATTGTTTGAAAAATTACAAAATGTCAAAGCGCATTATCTAACAATCTTTCCCCTCTCTTCTCTTACTCTCGCCTTCGAGAATCGAGTACGCACATGCGTGTATATTGTTTTATTAATATACTCGCCGTCTCTGTGTACACAATACATTACGGTCATGTATAAATTGTTTTCATTATTATCTTTGAAAAACTCGCTTGTAAACGGCGCACAAACTGCTTTTAACACTCTCGGAGGTTCGCACCGTCGACACGCTCTCGAAACGAATGTTCGTTTTCTGGCTGAGATCGGCGTCTGCACTCGGTGCACTCCGAATGAAACGGACTTATCCAATCGAATTGCGCGGTGAAAAAAAAAAAAACAGAGACCGAAAGGAGTATACGGGAAGTGTAACGCGCACTCTCTCCCACAAAGCACAAATTTTATTTTAAAAAAAAAAAAAAAAAAAAAAAAAAAAAAAAAAAAAAAAAAAAACGGAGATCGTCAAAATCGAAAAGTAGGAGCTTTGAAGATCTTTATTTTACTTTACGCATTTTGCACTTGAAATAAATACATGTATTCACGCCGATGAGAAATTAAGTGTGTAAAGTATACACCGTAATCCCCAAGGTGATTTGCGAAATGCGGAGGGGGATAGACGATTGTATCGCCCGGCAATGAGATATTGCCGCGTTTTCTTTCGTCGCACGAAGATTTCCAAACAACTACGCGAGAATAGCAAAAATTAAAATTTTCCTTCGTGCGAACAAAATGTCGTGGTAACGTAATAACGCAGTCGGCAAATCTCCTTGGCGCAGGTACAAAGAGCGCAAGAGAGTCGCAAATATAACAGTTCTATTTGTATAAACATTTTCGTCACTTGTATTTTCTCATAGAGGTGTGTTAAAAAAAAAAAAAAAAAAAAGACATTAACACGTCCGCATAAAAGAAAGATAAAAGAAACAAAAACAAACTATTCACTGATTTGATTTTTTACGTTCGAATTTAGTTGTAAATTCACAAGTACCACCTGGATGTATCATGTTCATGAAATATATAATTTATATAAAATTTATATATAACAAGCAAAATAGTATACAACATTGCTGGCACACAGTTGTCCAGAAGTTACTTTACGGTCGAAAAATTTGAAATTAATCAGCGAATTTTGCAAAGAAAATTAAGATAAAATCAGAAAACAAATTATTCATTTTGACCTTTTGCACTTTTAACTTTTTCAATTGAAGTAAAATTCATTAGCTACAATTATTTTACGCATATTGTGCATAAGAAGCTATAAAGTGTGCAATAATAAATTTACACTTTATAATAAAGTGTAAATTATGTGACAAATAAACGAAATAATACATGAACATAGCTGGTACACGTTGTTCAGGGTACCGATTGTGTATTTATGCGAAGTAGTGAAAATTACAAAAGTGAGAAAATTTACTAAAATATCTGTGATTTTATTAGTCGACAACTAGTAAACTTTCTCACTTTTGTAATTTTCACTACTTCGCATAAATACACAATCGGTACCCAGAAGTGTCACTTCACAGTCAAAATATGTAAAATCAATCAGTGAACTTTACAAAAGATAAAATAAAACAAAATGTGATCGACTCATCAACCGGTTAGAAGATGCTACGCGTTGAAACTGTAAAATACAAAGTTTTTGTTCCGTAATTTGTAAAAAAAGCACTTGTTAGAACAAAAAGCTTCTTGTGAAGATGTATTGCTCTGTATTTTCAGCTATTTTTTTACGACGTGTTTTTTTTTTTTTTTGTTTAATATATAATATAACTGATACATCAGTTTATAACTTTTAAAAAAACAAGTTACAATCTTTGAATTTCTATTTTCTTTTCTGGAGCTTTTGAACACGTTTCTGCTAAAGAATATGTACACACAGATATTTTAGTTAAAATAACATTATCAATACATCAAATGTTACGTCAAATATCCTTAATTCATGATAGATGTTGAAAAATACAAGATGAAATCCATTAGATTTTTAAGACCGTCATGATTTTTTGTTGCAAAACAAAGTGTCGTACGTCTTTTCGTACTGCAACATGTGCAACAACGTTTTGTCAATTATTTTTGGTATCCAGCTATTTACGAAACACTCAAATTGTCGAAAAATATGATTCTGGCTGTTCGTGTCGGTTAACGTGATAATTATCGACACCGGATTCTGCGACTTCTCCAGCACACACGTAAAATCTAGTTGCACGTTTTTCGCCTCGTCTTGTTCGTCCAAGTCTTCCAACACTTTGTCCGATATGATCGCCTCTTTCTCAAGAAGACTCAATTGAATATCCAGAAGAGTTCGATTATTTTTCTTTCTGTTGTACCACACACACTTGGTGCCCGAGCAGTGCAATGTTATTTTCTGATGACTTTTGGTATGCACGTCAGATAGCATGTCGTCGGCCAACAGTTCGACTTTCTGTTGCTTCATTTCCGGATCGGTGAGAACCACCTCAACGTGTAACTTGAAAATCTTTTCGAAGATATCCCGCACTAGATTGAAGATAAGAAAATACCAATTGTCTCTCACGTATCTCTCTTTATTGGGAATATCGGTGCGTTTTGCGAAATCCTTCGGCAGTCCGGCGTGAAGAAACCGACCGGGTAGTATCGTACTTTTGAACTTGCTCTTATTTTTATTTTTCTTCTTCTTCATCATCATAGGCGGAGCGTTTCCCGGATCGAACAACATTTTCAATAAATAGTCATAATTGTTTTCACTTGACGCTCCGCATACGTCGGCACTGAACATGCAACAAGTTTGAAATGATATCAGAGCGCGTTCCGACGTGATTGCACCTGTATTCTGATTAAGTTCGATGGGATCCTGGAGGCACAACGACTTTTGAACGTCTAATTTCTTGACAACGTTTTCCGCGCAGTAAACCTTGTATACAACCATATAATCGGGCAATTTATCGAGCTGTTGGAAATCAAATTTCGGATACATTTTCCCATCCAATAAACACAGCACATGTTGACCGAATTGAAATTGGCCGTAGAAGGAGAAGAAATTGTGAAACAGCTCCGCGATACTGCTGTTATTGGTGATAGGCGGTAATTCGGTATTCTCATCGAAATTTACTTGCCATCCGTTCACCATCTGCGGTGTGCACGACCGTTGAAGTTTTAACAACGGCGGTAGAAGGCCAACTGATTCTTGTTGAAGATAGAAAATGATCAAACATACCAATCCGTAACTCGAAAGTTTTCCGATTCCGGAAATTCCAAAATGCCTCGCCCAGTATTTGATGAGTAGCATCAACGGCCGTATTCGAGGATCGTGCGATGCGCAGTACCTCAAGAAATGACTCTTGTAGATACCTAAACTGTTCTTAAACGTGATGTCGCAGGAGACATTGGTCGGTATGTAGCGAAACTTAATAATAGGTGTTTTTGCTTTGGGAATTGTTATTATATTGGAAAAGACAGATTTTATGCTGTACATCACTCTTTTCGCTCGTTTGAATATCATTTGCGTTAATAAATCCGGCGGGAAATCCGGGGTTATACAAACCGATGGTAGACCTTAAAAAGAGAAGAGATGTTTCTTTTATTTAATCCATAAAATATAATTTAAAAAATTTGTAGTTTTTCATGTGCGGCACAAAATCAAAACACAAAATTTTCCTTACCATGCTTACCGATAGACATGTATAGATCTAAATCGCTCTCCTTAAAACTCAGCCCCGCGACTGTTGAACCAAACTTGTATGTTCGACAATTTGGAAAAACCGATCTGAACACCTCATCCATGTGAGTGCAAATGACATTGTATCTCGTTGTTATTTCAAACTCAGTAAGCTGTACTGCATTTAAAAGTGCCGCTAACTGCTTGTCAAACGTCACTTCGTTTTCCACAGCTTCTTTTATAAGTTCGTATCTTATTGGATCCTCTTCAACATTGGGTTTATTTATCTTTTTTTGCCCTTTAAAACAACATACAGTTAATACAGTTGTGATTGTTAAGATAAACTTTGTAGATAATTAATATATATAAATCCTTACCTTTGTAGGCAGTGGGATCTTTATTTTTTTTCAGTCTTCTTATGCACAACTTTTCACCTGGAAACCAATCTGGTTTGCTCAGTAAAACATCAACAGGCTTACTGCAATAAAATGATATAAAATATTATGTTATCAATCTCACGTGAGAAATTCTAATGATTGTTGTTGAAACAATATTCGCACACTAATGCGTACAAAAAAAATTAATTTTGTTTCAATTCTTACTGGTACACGTACCTGTCGTGATATTCAATTCTTAAGGAATTTCGTATGAAACAATGTCTCTTAACAGATCCAAAATCATAAAAAAAGGCCAATAGTTGTTCACGTTTTATATTTTTTGGCAAAGGTGTGATATAAAGTGAATTTCTTGGCAACCATGACCGACTCTTGTCCTCTTCTTGTGAGTTTTGTTCCGATTTTATATTTTGTTGATGCGAGCTTGTGGCAACTTGATAGTTTGCGAAATTAGCGGATTCGGTAGATAATTTAGAAGTCATTGTTAAATAATAAAAATAGATCTCAATAGATATTATGTAACATATATTTTGTCTTAAATAAAATCAATGTAATTGTTCAGTTATAATTTATTGTGCAAATATTAAGTAAAATGCATAAAATTTTATTAAAGATCAATCAATATAATTTTTATAAACTCATCGATCAATTTAATTTTTAATAATTCCACATCAGTGCTTGTCCATCCTTAGTGAACACTTTTAAAAAATATTTTGTTTCAATAAATCCTCTTGCGTTTCCAGGACTGAGAATAACCCCATTTTCAGATTCAAAAAACGTTAAGCCATCTTGTTTCGCTTTATCGAAATTGATATAAATAAAGAGCTCCGCAGTGTGACGCAAACCACAGACAAAGTTTAATCCTTTCGCGAAGTGAATATGATTTCTTCTCATGCGAGACAGACCTTCGGTTTTTATTGTTCTCCAATTTTCGAAATAGGTCCCATGAATTATATCACAATCAACATAATCAAGTACTTTTAAGCTTAACTCAGTGATGTTGGATATAGAATGACCTTGATTAGCCTTAATCTCTAAAATACCATTAGTGGTTTTGAGAGTAAATCTCTGCTTGTTATTTGTTTCCACCACTCTCTTGATGTCGTCCAGAGTATAATGACACTGCAGTTTTCTCAACACTTCGTCGACGGCAACAAAACCATTTGGCTTAATGTTTAAATATTCTTTTATAGCACCATGACGCAGTAGATATGACAATTTCTTACTAAGAATAATATCATTGGTATTCTGCTCCTGGAATATAAAATAAAATATTTGTTAAAATTGTGTTATTCAATATATCAAAAAAAAAACAAACAAAACTAAATAGAAAAATGAAAATGTTTTATTCTGGAACAAAACGTGTTAAAATTATTTAATGTATATTAAATTAAAACAGAATGATATTATATCAAAACAGAATAAACAGTTGATAAAGTATATTTTAAAACTGACATTGATTATTACTCAAGTAGAAAACATTTCAATATTTCTAGATTCTTTTGTACGAGACCACGTCGAGTAAACTTATTAGAATGTGTTTTCAGATAACTGAACAATTACCAAAAAAAAAAAAAAAAAATATATATATATATATATATATATCTATATATATATGACCCTATTTATTGCGCACAGTGTAATGGAATCAAAATCGAGATGCAAAATAAAATTTATTATCACGTTAGTTGCGGTTTTGCATCGGACTAAGGAGATGATTAAAATTACAAATTCACTAACCTCTGAACTCATGAAAATAAACGCTCGCAGCGTTCTCCCTCGAATTTGTTTAAATTCTTTTTACGATCACGCGTACGTGCAATGCTTTAGTTTCTCATTACGTATTGTCTAATTCGCATCGCTTGCACAGTCATGTGTACGATCATACATACATACAGTAATTACGTACATACGAATTCGTGTGTCGTTTGCGCGGAGAGCAACTTGGGTAGAGAGTTGGAGCAACTTGCTGCGATCATCTGGTTGTGTGCGGTGTTTGGCTCGCAATCGAAAATTATGCATGCGCGCGATTGTTAGTTCCGGCTGGCGCGTTATCAAACACACGTTACAAAACGCGATTTTTTCGTTGTTGGAAAAGATTTCAATCGCTAATTTATTTCAGCCGCTTCATATGTTTCAAGTATAAATCGAATTGCAAAAAACCACATTGATCGAAACTTTGTTTGAGATCTTCGACGTGCTCTTGTATCGTTTATGTTATCGCATGACGTTTGCCGTAAAAAAAAAAAAAAAAAAAAATCCGACAGACATATCTCAGACGAAAGAGCTCCGTCTCTTCGCGCAAAAATTTTATCTTTTAACTCTATGTAATAAGTTTTATTTTTATTTTGCATTTACGTAATAATTTGCATGATACGTGAACAATATCCGGGAATTGTCCAATCGCGTTGCGTGGCCAATTCTGGAGATAATTCGCGACCCGTCCGCGAGAATCGATCCGCATTCATCGATTAATCGATCAGATCGATTCTCGAATCGATTATGGAATCGATTATACTTCGCCATGTTTTGTTATCGCACTCTCGCTCGATATCATGTGCGGCAACCTGACGACGACCAACAACCATCCATTCGTGATTTACGGAGAATGTCACTCGCGTCCAAGGTGGTTTTCGGATTTTGTTGCGTGACATCCGTCGGAATAATATTCTACGTGCATTACAAGCAGGCGTACGACAGGTAGAGTCGCGCGGAGACGTTCGGTTTGGGGGTCGGGTAGGTTATGCGCCGCGATTTTTTCATTCCAGGAAGCAACTTCACTTGGGTGTGATACACGACATCGAGCGACGTGAGCGCCGAAAAGCGGAAAATGTCTACGTTCTGCAGCAGCAGGCCGAACTGACCAAGGAGCTTCGCAGAGGAGCGAACGTTGGCGAAAATAACACGTAAAGCGTGAAGCCTGGAGCCTTGTCGGAATTTGATTGAAAATTAATAAAAACAGGATCGTAAATCATCAAGTAGACAACGATCGTTCATCCCGTCGTTTTTCGCTGTTTTTACGCGCGAGAGCGTCGATACCGACAATAAAATTATTTCGGCAGAAAGTCTTAGAATAAATATTATCAAATTAACGTTATGGCCACTGACGAGACGGCGAATCAACCGGGTGAGTCTTTGAGTCGCACGAGGTTTAAAAGAATGAAGGACAGAGTTTAACACACACATGGAATTTCTAATAACACAAAAACAGGTTTGGAGGGCACTTTGTGAGAAACAGTATATACGCACTGAAATGTAATTAACGATAGACATATAGATGTTTTTATTTTCGAGTTATTTTGGGTTTTCATATATAAATCGACACCGATAAGGTTTAGAAAGATTGTAGTTTTGGAATGTGGTTTTCTTATTGCTGCATTCGATACAAAGAATATACTTTTTATGTTACATAAGCAATTGCACTCTGTTTGTGTTAGAACGTACTAGATTGTTTTTTTTTTTTACTCATTGTTTGATTTTGTGTATAACTTTTTACAGACTTTATTATGATGTGTGTATGCGTGTTTGTCTTATATACACAACAATATTGTAATGCAAATTGTGTTTAGGAATTTTTTTTTTTTTTTTTTTTTTTTTAAATCTGATTTCTAATTTCTTTATAGATCTGTCTTGTATGGAAGAGAGTCTAATGAGTCTAGAAAAATTGGACAGAGCATCTCCTGATTTGTGGCCTGAACAAAGTGAGTACTTTTCTTGAAGATCTCGAACATGTCAACATATTGTATACAATATATCGTATATGTTAGCCAGCAATAAAGTTCCAGGTGTGCACGAGTTTGTTGCTCAAAATTCGCCCCAGATGGAACCATGTTTTTGGACGGCAAATCTCTCGTCGGAAGACATTAGTCAATTGCATCGTGAGTTGCAACATTAATCGGCACACCGTTCTTCATCTTATATTGCTAAATACCGTAAAATATTTTCTTGCAGAACTGGGTAGTTTGGCAATGACCGGGCTTATCTCGGAAGTGAAAAGACTGCACGATTTAGCTTATCAGCTGGGTCTAGAGGAGGCTAAGGAAATGACACGCGGCAAATATTTAAATATATTCAAACAAAAATAATATTTTTTTAGACTTATATGCATATACAATAAAAAAAAAAAAAAAAAAAAAAATTGCAAAATCCAATACCAAAATCGGTAGTCTTTCGGCGAGAGGTTGCACTTCGGCAATTCTAAGAGTTCTCTAAGATCCATCTTGAGTATCTCTGCACGTTTACGAATGCAGATGGAAAAACGATGTTTGAGTCGCAACTAGACCCATATGATAGGATGCCAACCTGATAACAAAAAGCAAAAACAAAAACAAAACAAAAAAAAAAAACAAAAAATACATGAAACATGATCATGAACATGATGAGAACTACGTTTCTGTAGTATATGTTATATGTTTGTGTTCGTGAACGTACCAGGAAATATGTGTCCGTATATTTGTACAACAGTGGGCTTCCACTGTAACCTGAGCAGGGCTCACAATTTCCTTTGGCGCACAATTCAACGGACAGACCTTGGCTTAAGTAGTCCGAACATTGCTGCTTAGGTACGAGTTTTAGCTGTAATGACTGTTGCGTCGTTGGCTGCGCTGGATCACAGGGTTACAGCACTTTGGATGTTACATGAACACTGCTTATAAACTGACGCTTTACTATATAAATTGGTTTTCAATTAATACGTACTTTGCTGGCCGGACAATTGTCCCCAGCCGACAACGGTGCATGTACTTCCCAAGCTGACGTATCTGTCTTCCGGTACGAAGCAGATTGGTTGCGCCGTGGCTGGAGAAGAACCGAATTAATCGAATTAAGACTGAGATAACTGAGATATTTGTAAATGTAAGAAGTTTGTACTTGTTGTTACCTGTAAATTCAATAGCTTTCTTAAGGCGAAGCAACGCGATGTTGTTTGAAAAAGTTGCGGCATCGTAGCCTGGATGTTTGATAACATACGATATCTCGTGGCTACTGGTTTTGTGACCGCAAAATAATTTGTTGCAATCTGGATCCGACTCTGTATTATATTCACCAATGAGTACAGAGCATCTGAATAACAAACACGAGCATATTTGTAATACGAGCATTTCTTTGTAATTTAATTATTGCATGCTACGATCTCCGAACAGGATCTTATCTTGCAATTGAAACTCCGCGACCGATCTTTCGGTAAATATTGACTCTGCTGTATCTATATATATGTATATATATGTATATATACATATATATACATATATATATTTATATGTATACGTACAATCTGTATTTGTCCGATTTCGCGAGTGCGCATGTCGCTGTAGTTAATACTGTACGCTCATTAACAATCACGCCGCTGCACGAATATTTCATCTCGTTCGTTAAAACATCTGAAAGCGAACATCTTGCTACAAAACAAATCTTGAAAGCGCATGTTTCATGTGAACGAAAGAAATACGGAGCTAACTGATCTCCGTAAGAGTGAATTTAAATATGTGTATGTGTATGTGTCATGTTAAATATGAGAGAAACACACATTTGCTACGTCACATCGCAGATCGATGTGACGCGATATATATCGCAGGTTTCAACAATTTTTTTTTTTTTTTTTTTTTTTTTTTTTTTTTTTTTTTTTTTTTGAGGAAAATGCAGTTCTCCAGACAGACTCTGGTGTAATTTTCTAAAAACAACCACAAAAACATATCCGCGCCGAATACTTGCTTATGAAACCAATTCTTGCGACAAACGGATACGATCCCAAAGCGTCCACGTTGTTCCGAACAAGAGTCTTCCCGCACTCGAGATTCGCGGATGATGACTGGATGGTGGTGGTGGTGGTCGGATGGACGTTCGGATTTGCGTAAATCGGCCGTTCGGAATAACCGTCGGCGCTGCAACAAATTTTCACGCGCGTGCGATCGTATCCGCACACAGCTTGCCGTAATCTGCGCAATCGGTAAATTTTCAACGATGATTTATAATTTTTTAATTCCGGTGTTTTGTTTACAAAAACAAAAAAAAAGAAAAGAAAAGAAAGAGAAACAAAACCGGTGTTTCTCGTTACCTGTGAGCGGAAAGCTCGTTTCGATCCATCAGAAATGCAACCGCCGAGCAATTTTCGACCAACGTGCATGTCTGATCCCCGGGGCAGGCGAGAGAATGATTGCTCTGACACATGTAGTATCGGGAATATTCGCACGGTTCCGAAATTACGACCGGCAGTAAAAGTAACAACAACAAGCCACACATTTTCGAACGGAAAGTGGAAATGAGAAAAACTCGTGTTTTTTTTGTTTTGTTTTGTTTTGTTTTTGTCTAGAAACTCTGACTCATTTGAATTTATTTGCTGACAAATGAGATTCCATAAAAATTTGTTCAAGACAGAGAAGACAAAAAAAAAAAAACCAACTATCGATCCGTCTTGTGTGGTTCTGTGGTGATTCTTCCCCGTTATATCGTCGTCCTCTTCGCGCGAAGAGGCGACGAATACTGGCAAGATCCGATGCGGTTCGCACAGGTTTCGTTTCATATCCGCAATCGAATACCAGCATCTCTGTGTCTCCACCGGATGAGATGAACTGATTTCAGTTCATCGCGCACCTGTACTTTGCGCGCGACGGACAATATATATTTCGTTTCTCTCGCTTGGTCCTTGGAGCATTATTCGCACATCCGGCGGAACAAGTGATTGTCACGCGAAAAGAACGGTGCGCGTTACGCGATTGCGATGCGCAAAACTGTTTGTTACGCGCGCGCTTTATCCGTATAGATTTCTTGAGAAGACAGAGAGGGATCGGATAATTCGGATTTAAATGTACATACATGTTGGTTTTAATATTGACTGTAAAAAATATTTTGCGACATATTTCCGTTGATTCTCAGACGTTTAGGCTACGCGATTTATCGTCTAAAAAAAAATTTATCGCGTGTAAAATTTTAACGTTCACGCGCGCGCTCGGGAAAAAAAAGGGGGTCTTTCATTGCAAATTTGATATCCGGTGTGAAGTTTCGTTGCACGATAATAAATTTAATGTAAAAAATTTATGTGCGAGACGCGCTCTCACGTCTGTGATTGTACGTGTTGCAATTTGTAATATATATCCCGAATTAATTTAAACATGAAAGACTTTTTTTTTCTTCCGGGCGAATAACATCGCTACGTTAAAAATCATACTTGTGTAGTCCAAAGTAAGTAACAAGTTTATTAAGTACCATTCGTTGAAAATTTCTCCCATTAATCGGTATAAAAATTTACGAGAGAGTAGCATATTGACGAACTTCGATACTTCGCACACTTGTCTGATCTCGCGGGGGAAAAAGTGAAGAAAGGGAAGGGGATGAGGGAAACTTCGGCAATATTTGCGCAACTTCAGCAATTTACGTTCCGTCTCTCGTTCCATTCGATCGCGGTCTCGATGATGCCGGACGATCGAACGAAATCAACCGCGACAATATTGGCGCTACGTTGCCATTTGTTGTTGTACCAATTTGTTACGTTGATATTGACTTTCTCCGCCATTTGACGAATGCTTCCGAGACGATTTAAAATTACGTCCAACGTGTTAGGCGTTAGTTCCGCCATCGCCGATCTCGGTATCGATCTGGGATGTCTGAAATGTGAGAGAAGTGTGAGTAAAAAAAAACCCTCAGTTGTATTAAAACAAATACAAATTTGATTTTTGAAAAAATCGTAATTTTCGTGTCGATTTGAAAATCGAGTTTTTCAAAAAATGTAAATCGCACGCGCAACGATATTGATAACAAACGGGACGTTTCTTACCCGAAACTCTCCGTTTCGATGCGGTTCAGATAGGTGAACAGATCCTCGATGGTTCTGACGTTTCCCCATTGATGCGTGACGCATGGCCACACGGTCTCGTAACGATTGACAACTCGTTTCTCGTCGTAACCGATTATGAGCCTCTTCCCGGACGACCAGATCATGTTCAACGTGCTGGTCCATCCGTACGTCTTCGGCAGGTAGTAACCGGCGAACTGTTCCTCGAGAAATCCGACGAAGTCGTGATGCACGTCCAGATTCTTCCCGAAACCTGCGGTAAAACGTTCGGAAAATAGCCACCACACATTTTCCCGTATCGAATGCAATAAGAGACAATATTTTTGTCGTTATCATCAATCGAAACAGGGCGACGCGCACAAAAGTATTAAGAGACGACGTTTCAACGAGATAATGTGAGACGAATGTTGCGAAATTTATTTCTCGCGCGTACAATAATTTTATATTTACGATATTTGCGACGTTTTCTTTCCGGTCAATAATTCGGCGAAGGTTCATTTAAACACTAAGATATTTATATACAATGCGTATAAAAAAAAAAAACAAGCAGATAAGGATAAATTCGTAAAAAAGATAAGATATTTATGTTTATAAAAATATATTACCGACTGGAAATTCCTGAACGTCGAATATCACGATCTCGTTGGTGTTATCGAGGAAGATCTTCACCTGATTCACGACGTTTTGCATGGGAACGGACTTGAACACACCGTGATTGGCCCACCATACCGAATTGGTGTTGGGATAATGTCCGACTCTGATGTCCAGATATCGAACCCCGTAGATGAGCTGTGCGAGCACGTCTACATCCTGCAGTTTAATTATCCTAACGATTACCAGCAACGGTTATTCTATAGCGTTTTTAAAAACGTTTTTTATCTGATCTTATAGAGAGCGCGCGCTGTAAACTCTCTGTAATAACCACGCGCATAGAGAAAACTATTGTATCTGGGTAGATTTAACAAACGTGTGTTGTCGAGATATCTCCAAGCAAAACATCCCGTCGGAAATGGGATTCAAACGAAGCTGATTGTTCGAGTCAAACAATCGTTTGACTTTCTATGACCATTTTAATTTTTTTTTTTTTATTATATCTTTGAGCGAATCTTTTTATTTTAGGTTTTAGAACTAATTTGCAGAGAGAGAGAGAGAGAGAGAGAGAGAGAGAGAGAAAACGTTGTTTGGAAATAATCTCGAACTGAACTGGAACACAGCCACACAGAGACGGTCTAACTCATTCAGCTACTGGACTCTTCGTAATAGCGTTAAACTAATATTTCATTGTAAAGCCCGCGGCGCACGATACGTTTTTCGTGCGCCGGGATTGCGTGCGAGCGCCAGAACTGACCAATCGTGATTTGGAAATCAAATAATTGTCAAATCGTCGTGACGATCGCATGCGATCCACGCGCACACACACGCGAGAAAAAAAAAAGCGTCGCGTGCCCGTGGGCGGTCACGAAATAAAATTTGTCATTCGGGCCGAAACAAAATTATTTTCAACAATCGCATCGCTCCCGTCAAATAACGCGATTTGTTTCGACGAAACAAGTAAAATGTCCATTTGACAAATGTTCATTTAATTTTAAATTGTTGCTGGTTACGAGATCGCGTCGTTTGGAACAAAAAATATGAGAAGTTCAGTTTCAAACAAACGAGATTGTTAAATCTGAAGATAAAAAATTTTCTCTCCGCTTGGCACGCACACGCCCGCCCCGACTTTCTAATTAATTCAATCATTAATCAAGACTCTCGTCCCGAGCCAGTGGACAGTCTGCTTCGTCACAAATTAGGAGATTGAAAAATTAAATGACGCAACAATTACGAAGCGTTACCAGGCTACACTTTCGGCGATCGCGGTCCCTCGTGTAATTTCATCCGTTGAAAACTTTCCGCGCGATTGCGATTACAAATTTTTGTTTATACCTGCGTTATCACGTATCTCTCGACGATATTCTCGATGTTCGCCCGCTCGTGTATCGCGTACGACGCGGAATCGTGCGTACCGGGCAGAAACACCCTGCTCATCGGCAGCGATCCCAGGATATCTTTCCTCTCCGCCATCCAGCGAGGCTGCGTTCGCAGACAATTTGTCAGTCTTATCGTGTCGTTCCTCAGCCAGGCGACGTGATAATCTGAATGATATAAAAAGGAGCGGTGTTTTTTTTTTACACCGACGATAATATAGAACAAAAAAAAAATCGATCTTTGATCCGTTTCTCAATGGAAGTGTGCAAAGTGGCTCGCTCGCAGACACGAGAAAAAAAATAACAAGTATCATATCTAGACAATATACAGGGTGGCTCTTACTTTCGACTCTTGAATTTTTTTCGCGACACCCTCTAGAATGTGGTTCCAATTGCTAAACAAATGATCCGTGAAAAAGTTCAGTCCGATAAAATAAGGGGAAATGAAGCTCCTGGGTTCTTAAACATTAAAACAATTATTTAAATGCATGAATTGATTTTGTTGCACTTGCTGCACCGAACTAACGGCGTTCGTAAAAAATGTTACTGTTTTGGATTTTTCTCGAAAACTAGTCGTGCAAAAAAAAAACAGATGATGAATTGCACTTGTGACTCTACGGCTTTTGTTTAACATGTTTTTTAATCAATAAGTTGAGAGACGATCAAACAAAATCGATTCTTTATGCATTTAAATAATTTTTTAAATTTTTTAATAACCCAGGGACTTTCTTTATCCGATCAGACTGAACTTTTTCACAGATTATTTTGTTTTTTTTCAACAATTGGAACTATTCTCGGAGATCGAGAAAAAAATTCAAGAAACAAAATTTCTTTACCAAGAGTATAAAATTAGAAATTTACTTTAAGACGATAAATTCGTCAATTATTCGCCAAACTACTATGCGAGATGTTACAAAATTATATATAAGAGATATTAGCGGTCATCGGACTGCGTTGTGTCCGTCGCGCGCGCACAAGAGGCGCGCGCTCAATGAGCAGCCTTTACTGAAAATTACATAAGTGCGATATGTGTCGAACACACGTACGCAAGCATTGTTGGACAAACGTGAGATTCGAAGTGGGAACGAACGCGGCCTGCAACCCGGTTCTCTTGATACCACTCGGCGCGTCTGGTACCAGGGCATAAATTGGCTCGAGGCCGTTTGCGGGCACGCTCGTGTAAAGAGCTATCGTATCGCCCGGTCGATACTTGGCGTGGTTCCAATAAATCTCGATCTCGCGTATCATTTTGTTGGACATTATGGGCGAGATTATCAGGCCCACGTGAGCGTGCTGGAAGTCTGGAAAACAAGCGACGTGTGTGTTAAAAAAAAAAACGATCTTTGAGATGAGAAATTTCAGTCGGATGTAATTCTTATATCACAAGAAACTCGAACGATCGTTGCTCTTGCGTGAGGAGCGAGATGTGTGTGTTGAAAAATAATAATTTTGTTCGATATAAATTTGTTTTAATTAAAATTGAGTCTCAAGAGATAACACACAGGGTCACGCAAAACTTTGATATCTTGTTAACTTTATATATACACGAGTATAATTCAATATAAATTTCTACATCAGAAACTCGAACGATCGTTGCTCTTTGTGAGACAAAAACGCGATGTGTTGTATGTTAACTGAACTAAATTGTCCGATAATTGTTTCAATTAGAACCAAAGTGACGTAAGAATTTAATTAACGCATTTTTTATTAATTTACACATACGAACATAATTAATTTAAGTAATTAACGATCGCAACTTAATTTCTATCTCGTTACAAACTCACCATCTCCCGTTTCTGGCGCGCAGAATCTCCTAGCTGAGAGACAAGCGCCGATTGTCAGCCAGTAGGAAAGAGCGAAAACGATCGCGAATAGCTTCATCTTCTCTTATTGCAGGAAACGTCGTTAGCGAGCAAAATCTACTAGTCTCGTTCGGACGTTGACATTCCCCTCTATGTGTGCCTTCTCAATCGTTACAATTCTTTCCACGAGGCTGCGAACGACTGCGAAAGACGTCGGCCTTCAACTTCGATCGCAATTTTTATCGAGCGAGCAAAACTCGCACCTGAGAAACATAATCGCAAATGCAAATTTTGCAATCTCGCATGTGACGTGGACTTGAACCGGACTTGAATTTACGACTCGATTGAGCGACCGTGATAAACGATAATTCAACGCTTTGCGCCTATTGTTTTGAATTTTTATGTCAAATCTTCGTAAAATCACGATAAATTTCTTTCGTGTTGAAATAAATTTGCAATAAATTTTGTTTAATTCACTTCTCCGTATCGCGCTGACACTGACCTTTTTCATTTTTGTTTTGTCAATCATATTCATCCAACAATGCGGACTTTTTTTTTAAATATAAAAAACGGCCTCACACCTCTAATTTTACGTTTTATTTATTTTAACTTTGCAACTAAAAATAAACCCGATAACATTGTGAGTGGAAAAATTGCGTTATAAATATTGATTAGCTCAAATTTTACTTCCGTCGCTCGAAACAAAATATTTGCAAATAAAATTCCTATCGTGTTACAAGTTATAAAAATTCATGTTGTTAAATTAATAAATTTCTATCATACTGTCATATTATTTATACTGATGATAATTATAAAATTATTTCAGAGAGATCTTGTGTGACTTACTTCGCGCGCGCAGAAGCGACGTGGTTATTTCCGCACAGTTTTTTTACCGGAACAAAGATTCCGAAAATAATCTTATCGAGAGAGATCTTTTCGTTTTCAACGTCCGCATCGATTCGCGACACGAATATTTAAAATCATTAATCGGTCGAACAATCGCGCGCGAACGTTTGTAGCGCGCGCACTCTTCGATATAATTCTTCTCGCGGTTCGGCAACGCGCTCGTACCTCTCTCCGTTGATAAATCGTGACTGATCGCCGCCCGTACGTGCGATCGCACGATCAAGTCAAGTTGTACAAGTTCAAGAACGTAGATGCGGCGAGAACGCGATGACGACAGATATCCGAGAGATAGTACCGGTTAAGAAAAGAAAAACATGGCATTAATTATATACATCTCCATCGTTTATTTTCGCGTTACGTGCTTCTAACATCCGCGCGCGAGCGCGCTTTTATCTCTTCTCTTTTTACGACATCATGACGCACTTCGCATAAAACCGCGTTCTCTCTTTCTTTCGCTAGAGATAGAGAAAGAGAACAGCCTTTTCTGTGTGTTTAATCTTAGTTAATATAAAAATGACAAAATCCTCGGGTTTGTATATCAAGAGTGAATCCATTGTAAATAACAAATTTAAATTATAAAAGTTATTTCAGTTTTGTTTTCGTCAGCTAACATTGTAACTTTATTTGACATTTATCACGACTTGTGACAGAAGTTTCTTTAACTCTTTGAACCACACAGTGGTGTTGAAAAATGTCTCACTTTCTTAGCGCCTGAACGTGCACAGAGTGAGACGTTGTTCGCATCATCTTTTTTTTTTTTTTTTTTTTGTCAATTTTATAATTGTTTTGTCGTAAAATTCTCCGCTTCATAGAGTTAACACTTGCAGGAGAAATCGAAATTACAAGAATTACATTAAGAATTACATTCAGAGACAACAAGCCGTTTCCTTTAATCAACCAAGAGGCGTGGAACGGTAATGGACGGTAATGTCGATCAAGATTAGCGGATCGGTCTCTCCGGGAAATTAAATAGCGCGACGCGTGAGTGTGACGTTTCCGCCAACGAAAGCAGAAAAGATTCCCCCCCCCCGACCGAGAATTTATCGCGCGAACACGCAGCGGAGAGGTCGATCGTGTTCGTTTCCTCGACAGCGAAACCGACGCGCGGTTTCCGGGGTAATCGATTGCGGGAGAAAAAAAAAAGAAAAAAAAAAAAAACAACAAAACTCGCAGACACGAAATGCGTGAAACCATGCCATGGATTCGGTATCACGCGAATTCAGCAACGGCGTCCGGGCGAAGTTGCTTGCACGGCATGCAGAGACACTTGTTTCTCGGAAGTTCTCGCCGATACACACAGGGGGATGGTTGCTGTAGCGGTAGCATAATTAAAGACCCGCTACCACGAACATCCTCCCATCGGGAACCATCTCCGATGTCAAAGGATATATCTTGAAAAGAAAAGAGAGAGGGAAAAAAAGCAAAAAA
>NW_018020632.1:155239-199012 GCF_002006095.1 Pseudomyrmex gracilis
AAAAAAAAAAAAAAAAAAAAAAAAAA
Organism: Pseudomyrmex gracilis; assembly: GCF_002006095.1. Classification (NCBI taxonomy): domain Eukaryota; kingdom Metazoa; phylum Arthropoda; class Insecta; order Hymenoptera; family Formicidae; genus Pseudomyrmex; species Pseudomyrmex gracilis. Next base: position 155,266 of record NW_018020632.1, read on the forward strand.
ACTGCAGGATGCCCTAAATAGCTCTCGGCTGAAACAAAGAAAATCACCGCCGTGTGTGTGTGACGTTTCTGACGCGTCGCGATTTTTATACTCAACGCGAAAAAAAATGTAAAAAATATCAAACACACATTGCCACAATTATTTTCTTCATATCGCGAAATGCTTAATTTGCATCAAATATTCGTCGCATCAATTTAATTGATTTAATTTTTTGTTTGGTTCACAATTTTGCGGCGGGTGAACGCGTTAATAAAATTTCACTGCCATTATTTAAACACCGAGAGAAACGCTATCTCTCTCTCTCTATCTATCTATCTCTTATTTCGTAACGCAATCTACGCCTGACGAGGAAAAAAAATATGAAAGGCGGGAAGAGATTTGAAGAATAAAGAAATTGCGCACGCGCTCACACGCGAGGTTTCTTTTTTGGGGTTTTTATCATCCTCCTTTATTTTACAAAACTGAAAAAAAGAAAACTTTTGCGAGAGTAACAAACTTTTGGCTTATGTGACTAGTTGTAATACTTAGCGGCAATACTAAAATTAGTGCGGTGTATGTACATGTGTGTTTTACAGCGTGGGACCCGCGCGGAAGAAAAACCCACGCGGGGGGATTCGCGCCGATTTTACGGAGCGATTACATCAAATGTCTATTGTAACACGCTCGTGTAATTTTTCTTGTTCTGTTTTGTTTTTGTTTCCTCTTATCTCGCATCTCCGGATCTTCCGGAGCTTCGACGACGCGCGTTTTCGCGCGCGCGCGAACAGTTTTCCCTCTCAAAACAAAAAGTTCCGAGAGTCGAGATAAGAAAACGCGTGTGTTTTGTTTTCGCGGAAAGTGTGTGTGTATCAATGAAGATGATTTATTGGTACGCAAGGAGGACGAACGCAAGTGTAAAGAGATCGACAAATCTCATCTCCCGTCCTCGTAATTTCTCCGCCGTGTGTAATTTTTTTTTTTTTTTTTTTTATATAATATCCGAATATTGTTATCTTAGCTACTAAAAAATATACATATACATATATTACAGAATGTAGTAACAAGTTACAGAGTGCGGATGAAAGTGTTCGTCATATACTCACACACACACACACACGCGCGCGCGAGCGCACACACATACACGCGTTTCATTAATTTCGTCACACGTTATCGCGCACTCTCTCTCTCTCTCTCTCCTCTCGCTTTTAAACGGTATATAATGAATAATTTAATATAATTTAACTCACGGGTTATTACGCAGAGACACGTAAACGTTGAGACGATGTTCATAGTCTTTCTCGTATGGAAGACGCGGTAGTACATATGGCAGGATATCCTCTTTTCTTTATTTGAGAGTCTGAATACGCCTTTTCTCTGCTACATTGCGAGATCTTGGGTTTTCCTCTCGTCGCGGAAATCAAATAAATACACTTTTGTCCGGGTGGTTTTCTTTGTTTTGTTTTTCTTTCCTTCCGAATCAAATTTATTTTGCCGCTCTCTCGCAAAAGAGCATAATAATGCTCCTCCATAATAATGCTAGAAGCGCGCGGTTGTATATCGGAAAACCGTGAAGACCCAGGCCAGGTAAATGCAGCGGCGTTTGTTTTTATTCACTCGAGGGATATACATAAACGATAATGTATTTGTATGTTTATTCGAGATAAAAATTTGCAGTGATAAGAGAGAGTATTTCACGAGATATTGTTTTCGTTACTTCTGTGTGAAATTTACTGCTTTTTTTACAGAAATGTGTGTCTGAACGCGTATTTTGTTTTGCGAATCCCGATATAATATGTGTCTCGCAACAGAGAGCACGTGTTTTGTTGTGTTTATCATTTAATTGTTTAAATATCATCTTCGGCAAACACAAACGAGAATTATAACCGACGCAAAATTTCGGCCGCGATGTATAAATGTATAATCGACAAACATTGTGAAAAATGAAAAGTCAAACTCCGAACATATTGGTGTAGTAATTAACTTCATACATGAGTTGTAAAAAAAAAAAAAAAAAAAAAAAAAAAAAAAAAAAAAAAAAAAAAAAAAAAAAAAAAAGGTAAAAGTTACGCACGTGAAAAATAATTCGTATATACATCGTGAAGAGAACTCGCGAGGAAGTAACGCAACGTTGGAGTTTCGCACACACATACATCCATTAGATTTTCGCAAATTAACGTGAGAAATTACAAGGACGAAAGCTAACGTACAGCACACGTTTACGTACGGTAATATTAATTTTCTAAGCTGCGGCGTGCGCGGTCTTCGTTGAGAAGATTCGTTGTAAATCATTGCCAACACTTCGCGCAGTCGAGACATCGAGACATTATAAATTTCAAAAGCTCCTCGTAAAACAGAGAGAGGGTTCGTAAATTAACTTGCAACTGCACATGATTTAGTGTTCGAGAGATTGTTGCGTCGCGCACGAGTTCTTTTACGCAAATCGAAAACAAAAACACTAAGAGAAAACTATCGTATACCCTATTGCGAAGATTGACGTTGATGTTCTTTGCGCGCAAACATAAACGTTTTTCAATATTTTGATTCCGTTAATTTCTCTCAAGCGCCTCTTAAAAATCAATCGCTGTAATCGAGAGTCAAAAATATTTCGCAATTCTGCGATTTCTTTCGAGCGCCTCTCACAAACGCGAGCACAAATATTGCTCTTTTATTTTCGATGGAGCAAGAGTAACGATTTAAACAGAGAGTATTGCAATACAAACGAGAATAAGAAAAAAAACCCATAAGAAAAATATTCAAAATATTTTAAATTTAACTTAAGAGATAATTTTAACTTCACAGAGCGACAGAGCGACGCTTAGAGCGCGAAGAGTCGTGTTACATTTTTTTTTTTTTCTTACAGCTTAGAACTCTCTAATCTACGAAATCAAGTAATTTTGCCAATTAGAGCGAAATAAATATTAATCTTATTTCCATTAACGCGCGATCTGTAAATTAAACATCCCTTTCGTCCTCGAATTTTACAAATTTAATCCTATCTAACATCTTCTCTCGTGAAACTTTCAAGTCACACGTTACATACGTGTGTTTGTTTTTTTTCTTCCTATGAAAAAGTACAACACACACATATATATATATGTAATAAGTAGAATCATGGAATATCCTTTCTAAGAAGTTTAGATTTAGTTTCGTTAAGAAACGAAGTAATGAAAAAGGTTAATAACGCACGAAGATGACTCGCACTTGCACACATTACGAACGATTTTCGTGAACGATGATCTTTCGCAAGATGTTCCCCAAGAAAATGCACGACGTACATCAATGTGATACTTTAATTTTGATTTTTTTTTATTTTATTTTATTTTATTTTATAATTTACATTTTACTTCTTTCTCGATCATTCAATTCAAACGCTATCGTCATTATTATTATTATTACATTACACAATTTTACACGAAAATTAACCACGAGTGTCGCCATTTTTTTCGAGTAACATAATTTCCTTTGTTGTAAGTTGCAATAAAAAAATCAGATACGGTTACAGAAAATAATACGTCGAGAGTTGAGCTATCTCTGAGAAAGCTATTTTGCGGGATAAAGAATTCGAAATCCCCATTTGCCGAGAAGATATCCGTTTTCGTTGAAGGAATAAAACAACTTTGCCGCGAATGCGCGGAGTTACGATAATTTTACGACCTATAGCGACAAATGTTAAATCTCTCTTAATTTTTATTACGCAAATGAGAGAATGTACATGAATTATTCTACGTGCTATATGTGTGACACTATATAAATTCGATATTTTCATGACGATAATAATAATAATAATAATAATTTTAACCGCAGTAAAATCCGTAGTAAAATTATATTAATAGAAGTGTTTAATAAAATATTATCAAATACACGTTGTTACAGGCCGTAATACTTAATGACTCATTCCGCGTACACGTTTTACACGTTTCGAGACAACCTGGTATATACGTCGCTATGTTATATTATCTTTCGCGCGTTCCGTGAGCGATATATTTCGTCAATGCGAGAGGAAGAAAAGAAAAAACAAAAAAAAACAAAAAAAAAAAAAAAACCATCAAAAACGACGGCGGCGACGGCTAATTTAAAGCTAAAGTCTTCAGTATCAGTCCATTGGAGTTTCTCGTGCACGTGCACATTACACATGATGCACGTGTGGTCGTACGCAGTCAGTACCGCAATTAAAACGGTGATTAATCCGAACTGTATTTTCGGATCTTTCAGGGTCAGCTCGCGCAAATCGCAACGACACGATTCACAGCGACCAAGAAATTGCTGCCGATCTAATTCCGACGAGTTTTTGTTTTTTTGTTTTTTTTTTTTAGGGAAACACGACAGTTTTTCCAAATTGACGGACAATGCCGTCTGTGCATTCGAGGCTAGCAACGCACAATTCTGTTGCTTCCAAAAATTCTGGAGATTCTGTCTTCTCGGTGAAAATCAAATAAAAAAGATATCCGTCAGGATGCCACAACTTGGAAACGCGTAAAAGGAAAAGACAGAACACGGATTTTCTCCGTCGAGAAATTTTACTCCGCTTCGACACGTAGTCGGAGAAAATTTCCAATCCGTCGGAATTACAGCGGTAATAGTTTGAAAACCTCAAGGGAGAGAGGAGGGACATGAGTTTCGGATTACGCCATTCGAAACTTTCAAAAAGAGGCCGTGACAGAAACGTACACACACGTCCGGTACGACGGAGAGGCAACGACGTACAAATACGGTAAATCAAGAACTCGTGCAGCAAGAAACATATGTTCCTCCATATTACACGAACTCTTGTCATTTGATTTCCATTTTCGTGAAAATGCACACAAAACTCACACGGAATTTGTATTACTCGATATTTGAACACGCGTTACAAAGTGAGAGAACTCAAAATAAATACGCAGTGGTCGTCACACATGAGATACAAGTTTAAAAAAAAACAAAAATCAATAAATCATATATACTTCCGGATTTATAAATAAAAACTGTAATGAGACATCAGAAAGAGCAGAAGCTCATGGTCCAGTCGTGCGAACTGTGATGAATAAATCGTGAAAACTGTGTTTCAATCTTTGATTGTTTTTGTTTTTATTTTAGCTTTTGCAAAAACAAATATATATATATATATAGCTTCCACACGCAAGTATGGAGTTTGAATTGTTTGAATCGCAATTGTTTACCGAGAATCTTAACAACAACAAAACGCTTAAGAATAATGGCAGTTTGCTCTGTATGTTTGTTTCTCCGTCGTATATATATGTCGTTGGAAACGAAATTGATTAAGAGAGTACAAGTGACGATGCTGCAAAAAAAAAAAATAAAGTTAGTTCGACTTTCTTCATAAATACACATACGCGTGTGTGTGTGTGTGTGTGTGTGTAGGTGTGGCTTGTGATTTATGTCAACGCTTACGTCATGACATGTTCTCCGAAATTTATTTCGCAGTGCGCGGTTGTTTTCACAGAGAAAAACGCGGTTAAAAACGAGAAAAAACCAACCGTGCTCAAGAACGGCGTTAGTCCGTCATTCACTCCAATCCGCGATATACGTCACGTTAATAATAATAATAAAAAAAAATAAAAAAAAAAAAACTAATAATCGTACGTTTGCTTACACTTTACACGCACGCGAAGTAAATTTCCTAATCAACGTGCTATATTTACACGCGACGCGACGCGCGCGAGGAGATAAACTTTTGTTGTTGTTGTTTTTGTTTTGCAATAAATACTTGAAATTCATATCTTACAGAGCGGGGGCGCGGGAGATCGTCTCTCCCGTCGTCTCCCGGCGACTTAACGTTTACAAGACAACGCGCAGCAATTATTATTATTATTTTTTTTTATTATTATTACAGATTAAGAGCTTACGCATGTAACGAGATAAGAGTACGTGAAAAATATGTGCACAGTTAATGGTACCGTTAATTGTATAGTGTGTTAGTTCTGATTGGACCACTCGAGACTCGTAGTTCAACCTACCTTAGAGAGAACAATAAATTAATTATCGGTTAATCCCCCCCCCCATGAAATCAAGGCGCCCTAAAAATACTACGGGATTATACAAGTAAATTGGCTGAGCTGTCAGGGGGAGGGAGCGTATACGAGTTTGTTGTTTTTCTTTTGTTTTATTTTACAACGCTATATTCTCAGAATGAGAAAAACGACCGAGGAGAATCAACGAGAGAAAAATGTGTTCCTCTCTCTCTCTCTCTCTCTCTCTCTCTCTTTCTTTTCGTTTTTCTGTCTTTTCGGATTATCTTTCGCACGTGCGATAGATAATCTCGTGCGCTCGACATTCGCGCGTGAACTTCGAGGAAATCCGTAGAAATTGGTTTTCCGCCTCGTAAGGCATGTGTATATATATATATATATATGTATGTATATATACATATATATATATGTGCTATATATAATCCTTGACACAAGTGTTACACTTATTCTATTCGATTTTTCTTACTTAAATGTTGCTAATGTTGTATGTACAAGTGCGTTGATGCGCGCGCGCGCACGCACGCACGCGGTAATTACGAGCTACAAAAGTTTCCTTTCTTGTGTTTTACGATGTAGAAAATATAAAAGCCTCTCCCACACGCGCGCAACCAATATCGCCATCTTTCCGGAGATTACAACGCGTTGAATAATTAATGCTTGGTTTTGGTGTTATCTCGATTGTTACATCATCTACAAGGTAATTAAATAAGTTAATTAAAAGATGCTTACACGCGACAAATAAATTATAATACTTATCGACTTGATCTAATGAGCGGAACATGTTGTATAGCGATGTAATTCTCTCGAAACGAGTAAAATAAATCGCTCAAGTTACGAACAACGTAATTACAACGTAATGTGTAATTGTGTTTTAAGTATTTTATAATAAAGATAATAAAACGGCGTAACTTTACAAAATTCATTCAACGTTTGTTTAAATATTGAATTATTAAAATATGTATGTGTGTACCTTATTACTTGTTTTGTTGTTTGATTGATACGACAAAAAAGAGTCTTGTGAATTCTCCAATTTCACGTAGATCGTCGGACACCCGTAATAAGGACTTTACTACGAGAAAAAAAAAAAAAATAAAATTAAATAAACGCGATTTTTCTCGTAACACACTTGAGCGATGCACCTAATAAATACAAATTACAATTAAAACAGGAGTATTTCTTTGTATTAGTTTTTTTTTATACATATATATATATATATGAGCACACAATTGATTGCTGATACACGTATGTAATTATGGCAGATCTCAGTGAACGTTCACACTCTCTCGTCGTCGTGTGTGAGAACAAAAAACGTTTGCGACCCTGCAATTGTCCTTAATGCGCACACGTGGCATTGTTCAACAATTCGCGCGATCGAATAAATAATTTGCCCTGTTACTAGACTTTCGACTAGCCAAGTGGAATCATTTTTTTTTTTTTTTATTTTGTTAGAAGAAAAAAACAATGCAAACCGTAAAAAAGTGTGTGTTTTAACGAACATAATTAAGAAGCGGACGTGTGACATTTTAATTAATTGCACAGATCAAGATGACTGAGATTAAACGGAGAAGTCCGTCTCCTCTGTGTCAGAGATTGTCCAATAATATATTTCGATAAAAAAAAAAAAAGTAAGTAAAATTACTTTAAGCGCGTTTCTTCGAAACTTCTGCGCGAATCTTTTTTTTTTTCGCGGACAAAAATTAAATTGTAAATTTTATTTATAGAGAATTTGTAATTTCACATCTTCATTTTGTTCATCTCCAGTCCGATATTTTCTCATTTCGTTCGGGGATTCGACGAGACTCGATCGATTCGTCGGCGAATGATTGCGGTTCGGAAGTGGTTCCGAAACCGCTCGAATTAACCGAGTCCTCCCCGTTTGCGGGCCCGTTCCTGTAATTTATTGCAGAATTGTACGATTTCGCTGACGGCATCAGCGTTATTTTATATGAGATGTGAAAGCGCCGCGCAAATTACGACGTAATAACACGGAATAAAAACTTTCTACCGGAGAGGAAAAAGAAAAAAAAACCATCACACACATAATACAACGTGCGAGTTTTACGGAAGGAGCCTGCGGATGCGACTGTAAAACTTGAAGCGTGAGTGACGCATGCACAACGCGCGTTCGATCAATCGCGTTTTCGAAGTCTGACTAGGTTGTGATGCGCGCGCGCGCGCGCGCGTGCGCTCGATCTGCCTATCTTTTATCGAGGAACAAAACGCGTATTTGTGTAGGAAAAAACTGAGAGAGAGGTGCTGACTTCGACTTGCGAATCCTTGAATCGCGTCGCAGCCTTCGGCCGGCATGCGATGATGACTCAGACATTCTTGCCGGACGTCCCGTTAGAGCCTCCTTGTTTTTTGTTCTTATTTTTTTTTTTTTTTTCAATTTTGTTTTACTTCTTATTTTTTTCGTTCTTTCGTTCGCGACCCGTCGTCGGCTGCGCCTTCGAGAAGATTCTTCCGAGAACAAATCGGTTCGGATTTGGCGATCAAATACAAACGGAAAAAACAGAACAACTTCGCTTGAGGCTGCGTTGTTGCAGAAAGTTTCGACGAGAGACGAATATATCCGCGCACGCGCGCATTGTTACCGCCTTATAAAAATAGAAATAATCCGATTTGGGACGTTTAAAAAACGGAATTCATTTTTTCTTCTGCGGCCGCATGATTGAGAGAAATGTAATCTGTCGCTTCTTTTGTCGAGGAAAGGATTCACTCTGAGGAGGAACTGTTTATCAGAGAAACTGGTTATCAATCAAAGACGTTCTTATCCTCTCTCGCCTCTTCTTCTCGGGGAAAAGGGGGGAATCAATAATGCACTTTCGATCCGAGACTTTCAGAAGAGACCACATCGAGTAAATAGAATATTCGACGCAAACGAGATCCTCTCTTCTCGAATATCGGGTGCATGTAATAAATAACAAATGCAGAACTCACCGCGACGAGACGGGCGGTCGTCGAGAGAGACGAAGAAACTTTTGTACGATCGCGCGCGCGCGCGCGTGTGTGTACGTGTGTGTGCGCGCGCGCACAGACATTTATCACTCAGAGACAAGGAAAATTGTTGTTGCATTAAGCGATTTTTCTTTCGCGGGAAAAGAAAGCAGGAACACGAGTCAGTGATATATTGTATCCTATTTCTAAAAAGACCCTGATGATTATAACAACGAAATCTTCGTAGCGGAGAGCTCCTCGGGGGAAAGCGGTACGATGTAACAATAGCTATATAGGTTTGCGACGCATTACGGACGCGTTTCGCCGTGCGGAACAGCGAAAACATACGTTTAAACGTCTTAAAAAAAAAAAAAAAGAAAAAAGAAAAAAATTACATATACTCTAATAGGAATAAATACTTAAATATATTACCTTCAAGGCGACGCTGCGGCGGGATCTTACAACGTGTGTTGGGCGATGTAGTGAAATCAACTTTAACTACTTAAGATAGACACCTCGACCGTGTCTACACGCGCGTATATATTATTATAAATAATTCTCACAATAATATCAAAAATTGCTACACACACGCAGAATGTCATTATTATTATTATTACTGTTGTATATCTAAAATCTAAATTGCAAAAAAAGAAAAAAAAAACAAACAAACGCGTCGTAATGTCGTCTTAATTAAGGAAATCCGGGCGAAACTTTCAGAACGGATATTAATAACGTTTCATCGACGAACAGGAGCGTGTCACGTAGCAGCACGTGTATGTGCATGTGTGTGTGTGTGCGCGCGCGCGCACACACACACCTGTCCGCTCTGTCTGTGCGCAAAAACTTCGTATTCGACTCGCACATAAATTCCGACACGTGTGTGGACATATAATTTCGAATAAATTTAATTTAATTCTCAAATTAAACCACACACGTACTCGCAAGTTTTTTTTTTTTTTTTAAACAAGCGAGCGACACACGAGCCACTCCTCTCGTTTTTGACGAAACGTTACAAGGATCTCGATTTGGCATTACACCGTTTTACACCGTTTTACAATTGGCTTTAAATCTTATTAAATCGCTATCAGTACCTGCTACTCGTTATATGGTAAAATGTATCGCAGCGGAGAATGCTAATCGTATTGCTATGTAGTTTGAACGCGGTCGATCGAGTTATAGCTTTCTCTTCCGACACACGCGTTATTGGCGGTCGCGGAATATTATCACGGCGATTGTTGTGTGAATACGCGCGGAACAATGTGATATTTACACCGTATTGTGTGATATATATTACTATTTTTTTTTAATTTTTTTAAAATTTTTTATTGTTAATGTGTTTTTAACGTAGATTTTTTGTGTTTTTCTCTCCCTCTTTCTCTATGTAAATTCGTCACCGCATGACATGACATACGGTTTTCTTTTTTCCCGCTGAGTTTTAAAATCCTTAATTCAACGTTTGTTACAACAATGAAATGTAACCGAACGAATCTAGTCAATCCACGTTGAAATTTTTTACAACGCGCCCTGAGATATAAATTTACGAAATGTAAAAAAAAACACAATTTTTCAAAGCCGATAAAAAAAAAAAAAAAAAAAAAATTGCGAAATAAAACTGCAAATGCGACAGAGCGCGAAATGTAAATATATAACAAATTTAATTAAAATTACGAATCTTTCGCACGGATATGTCATATCATAGCGTACCTTTCACATCGTAAAATAAACCGCGACGGGGGAGTGGATGTAATTCGTAAACGTTTCAAATTTTTCAAGCAAATCGCACATTCGAGCGCGCGTTTTCACGGTTGTTATTGATTAATTATCAATATAAATCTCGTCGCTCGAGACATCCATATGCGGATATATACATATATATATATGTATTAATCGGTTATAATTTTTTATATAAATAAATTTTTCACTGTTTTTTTTTTGTTTTTACGCACAAGAAAAAAGCTATGCAATATATTTATGTGTGTATACATATATTTCGAATTATAAAAAGTTCTCTACTCTATTCACGCGTTATTTTTTATTATCGTTTTAATAATATGTATCGTTTAAGAACATGCCTGAAATTTTTTGTTTTTGTAAAAAGGACGCGCGAGTTTCTACATGTATTCTAATTGTATATAAATCTAATTTGCGTAATAATTTCTATGTGTAAAGTATTTTCAATTTAAACGTTAAATATGTACTTCAAATATATATATATATATATATATTTTTTTTTAAACACACGCCCAGATAAACAAACAAATAAAGAGTACCTACGATCATATCGTAACTTTAAGAGAAGAAACCCGATCTCTGTAAAATTTCACGCGTGCTTTAAACCGAGTATCTCTCTCTCTCTCTTTCTTCTTCTTCTTCCACGAGCTGCGGTACGTGAGCCCTGCGTATGTAAGCCGCGCGCGCTGATTGTCGCAACCCGACACATAAAGTGGAGATTCTCAGCTGATATATATCCGCCTCCCCCGCTCGGGGGACATTCGTGATCTGAAAATTTCGAGCAATCATCTTTCGCGGGATCATCTGTGGGAGAGCGCACAAAGAGTCCGTTTCCGCGCGGCGGAACGTGTCGCGAACAAACTGGTCATTATTTATTACTAATTAACTGTACACAAAATCCTGTCTCGTTCACACGTCCCGTCCCGTCATTACTCGGACCGTTAGGATCGCGCGAAACAGAAAGCCTTAATATACGCGAACATGATCCGGAAGGTGGAGGTGACTCTCTCTCGCGCGTCGGATTTCCTTCCGAGTTTCCTCGGGTTTCGCGACGCGATAATCCGCGCGCTGTGAAATCCGCTTCGGGCAGAAACAATATCGACTCTCTTTAAACCAGACCGCCGATTGTGCGTGATCGGCCGTGTCGTCGATCCGAATTCGACATTCGCGCACACGCGCGATTCGTTCAATTTTCTCATTCCAATTCATTGTTTCGCTATATCAAAATATTTTACATCTAATTCGTCTAATTATTTTTTACGTTTTTTTTTCTTTTTTTTTTTTTTTTACATTTACACGTATACGGTTTTCGATTTTTTTCCCCCCTCTATTCCTTGATATACATATAAATTAAATTTTATTACACACTATCAAGATTTTTTTTTTGTGTTTTTTAACTTTATCAAGACGCGAGTCTGCGAATCCGATCGATCGATGCGACGACGTGGGAAAAGTTCCTAAACGGTGCCCCGAAAAAACTCGTTCTTGTACGCGCTCCTCGCAGTTTTACTGCGTTGTCATTTCCTTGTGTACTCTGATAAACGTCTGAAGATCACCTGCTTGAAAATGATAACCACGTTACTACACGTTAATCTCGTCCGTCGACCCACGGATGGATTTGATAAAATAAATGTCAATTATACTTTCTTTCGTTATAAGCAACTCTCTCTATTATCTCTCTTTCTCTCTATATATATATATATAACGGTTTGTCTATGAAATCTTTAAAAATTGTTTTGAAAAGATACGGATCTCTATCGAGCCGGAACGAGTCTTGAAAGTGTCTTTCGAAAATGTGCGTTTTCGAATTCTTGCAATTCTATACGTTATACAAGTAAGACAAGAAAGCGCAATATTTAAATTCAACGAACAAAATTTTTAATTCGCGCACACTAGCGATTAGCTTTTTTTCGTTTCCTATCACTTGAGATATGATATTTTATCTTTTTTTTTTTGTTCGTTATTAGAGATATGATTATTATTATTATTATTATTATTATTACTTGCGTTTGTTATTATTTGTTTCTCTTTATTATTAAAGATATGATATGAATTATACGTCTTGATATACATTATATCGCGGTAAAATTGGAAATTGTTCGCAGACGCAAAATTGTGCAAAAATTCATTTAAAAATATGCAAAATAAAAACATCGAAGTCGATGTTTTATATCGCATAGACGTTTCATATTGCATATACAACAAGTATGCATATATGTATGTATATATATATATATATATATATATAAAGTGTATGTATTATATATATACCGTGTATATATAACTTCGACGACCAAACAAGACTCGTCCCAACAGACTTCAAATACGAATATTGCGTTTTCGTCTACTATCTAGTTTGTCGTTCTTTACTATCTACTTGATTGTTTACGTTTATCCAATTCCTGCAAAATTCGAGGCTAAACATTCGAAGAATCTTATTTAAAAAGTTTTTCTGTACTATAGTATATATGCGGAAAAAAGGCGAGTTAGGCTCCTATATCGTTTTTTTTTTCTTTTTTCTTTTTTTTTTTTTTTTAATACACAGGCTAATTTCCTCTCTCTCTCTCTCTCTCTCTTTCTCTTTCTCCACACACAAACCCCCGTCACACATTAAAATTTATTAGAAGAAGATTGTGGATCGTGGATTGTAGACACGCTCTTATTGCAATAATTACCTACGAGGTACCCGCATTTTTGAGGAAGAGACTTGTGACTTATTTACATGCGAGGATGTTGTCTTTTAAAAATCACTCTCTCATTCTCTCTCTCTCTCTCACTCGCACTCTCTCTCTCTCTCTCTCTCTCTCTCTCTCCATAAGTTAATACGTACATAAGACTACGCGTGTACATATATTGCATTCAGTCCTATATTCACTTGTTTGTTACACTGCGTTAAATAATAAATTATTTACAACAACCTTGAGATTACGCTGTTAATTAACGCTTCTTATTACGTATTAATGAACAAGGAACTCTGCGTTGTAGAAATCATTATTTTCTGTGTGTGCCTCGATTCAGTATCTGAAACAACGTTTCTTGAACTCGGAAACTAAAAATAGAGCATAGTCTTCAAGTTTTGCGAGAAGACTGACACGCGCTAGGTATGTACACACGTCATGTACGTACACACGTGCGTGCGTGCGTGCTTGCATGCTTGCGTGCGTGCGTACGTACAGGGCGATGTATTTCGCGCGAGTAACGATCTTTACCCGAAAGCGGAGAGAGTAGTCGCGGTTGCGCATTGTCGTCGTTTTCTAACGACGCAACTGTTAAATGCAAATTCGAAATCTTACGCGTGCGTAAATTAAATGCTCGATATGACTAAAAACAAATCTCTTCGCTCGAGAGACGAGGAAAAACGAAAAAAAAAAAAAAATAGAACGGAAAAGAAAAGAAAAATTATCGCTAATGTAATAATACATAAAAATGCAGAAAAAAATGACTATTGTCGTCTAAAGCGTGTGTGCGTATAACACGTTCAAGAAAACAGCTGCTTCAGAACTTGTTCATGTCCCGTACAAGGGACATAGAAAAGAAAGTAACTCTGAAAAGGAATGAATATAAACGATATACATGGCAGGAAAAAAGGACTCATATTCGTGTTTGAGAAAAAAGAAACACGGTTCTAAAAAGGAATAAGCTCTTCCGCAGAGGGAGGCTTCCGGTGTGTGGGATAAAAATGCTATTTTCTTATCTAATAGTGTTCGATGGCTTAGCATCTGCTATACCGTCTCTCTCTCTCTCTCTCTCTCTCTCTATCTTTCTTATTACACACTGTGTGTCGGGACGATGCGCGCGCGAGGTGAGATTGTTTCACCCGCATTCGCTCTACCGATCAGATGCAATCGGATGTTCAATCGGGTGCCAACAAGGACACGAAACACACTTACCGCCAACGAACAAACGAGCATGCGAGCGACTTGGTAACATTTGTTTGTTTGTTTGTTTGTTTTTTGTTTTTAATCTTCGTTCGACAAGTCCCGTCGTCGGACCACTCGCGTATTGCCCTGAGTATTGTTTGTACATATTATATAATATCTACAGGTCGTTCGCGAATTTGTTTTTTTTTTTTTTTGTGACCAAAGAGAGTTTTTTTCTTTCTCTCGAGAAAATTTATCTTATTACACCCGCTTCTCTTGATCGATTACACGTCGCCTAATCTCATCGGTCGAGCGGAACATCCTCGAAGTTAGTTACATTACCAAAGTGTTGAAAGCCGTTCTTGAAGATTCGACCCCGACTGGTGCCCGCTTTCGTCTGATCGAGCAGCGTCACGTTGTCGTTGTCGAAACCCTTCACCCACCTGGCCCCGGTCTCGTGACCCCAGTGAAACCGAATCGGCGCGGCGTTGTGATAGACCTTCTTGACGCCCTGGCTGCGTATCTCGATGCCCTCGTCCGAGTGATAGAACGACTTCTCGCAGAAGTCCTGGCCAAGAAACGGCTCCAGCTCGGTGACGATCTCCATGAAAGTCGGACGTTCGCTGGGCCGCCACTTGAAACACTTCTCCATTATCTTCTGTATCGTCTCGGGACAATTACGCGGTATATTCAGCACGCCTTTGTGCAATACGTGATGCAACACCTCCTCGTTCGAGAAACCTTGATACGGTATCTCGGCGAGTGTGAGTATTTCGTAAAGCACGACGCCGAACGACCAAACATCCGTGTCGGACGTGAACACGCCGTCTGACAGGCACTCCGGCGCCATCCATCGTATCGGCAACAGGCCCTTCTTGCTGATCTTGTAATAATCGGTCTCGTATATATCCCTCGCCATGCCGAAGTCGCCGATCTTGCAGACCAGATCCTTGGACACCATGCAATTGCGCGCCGCCAGATCTCGATGCACGAATTTCTTCGACTCCAGATAGGCCATACCGTCGGCGATCTCCGCCGCCATTCTCATTATACGGGACGCGTCCGGCACCATGTCGGTGTCGCGTATTTTGCGCAGATAGTTCTTCAGATCGCCGTTCTCCATGAGTTCCATTATGACGAACGGCGGATTGCCCATCGAGACCACACCCAGCAGCTTGATGATGTGAAACGTCGAGAAGTTCTTCATCACCGACGCTTCGTTCAGAAACTCGTGCTTGTCCCGTTGACTCGCGTTATCGGAGATCGTTTTGATGGCCACTTGTATGGTACCGTCCAGATATCCCCGATACACCATCCCGAAATGACCCAAACCGAACGCCTCCACAATCTCGACGTTTTCCCTCGGCACTTCCCAACTGTCGACCACGTACTTGGTCTCGATGTAGTCCGGATTCACGCTGGCTATCAGTCGTTCCTGCTTCTTCTTCAAACGGCTCCTAATAACAAACACAGCCGCTATCGTGGCGGTCACTAGCACTATGATAGTCACCACCGTTGCCACCACTATCTGATTGTTGCCCGTTAAACCGACGGAGAAATAAATCGCCTCGGTAAAAGGACCGTCACCCGCTAGTGACGTTGAACGCATTCTAAGACTGTACTGACCCGGACTGAGATTTCTAATGTAATGACTATTGTACTTTTCGTCGCGTATGGTGCACGGTATGCACTCGGTGCTCTTCTTCGCATCCTTCACGTCCAGATTCGTGTACTCGACGGTGTACGAGACGGTAAAGGCGTTCGGATGCTTGACCGGTTCCCATGTGACCTTAACTATCGTGTTGTTGATGATGTGAACCTTCACGTTGTGAACGTCGTCCGCATTCGGACGTTTCTTCGTCCGTACGTTCGTGTACTGAATGGATGAGCACATTTGCGTGTCGCCGTCGACTTTTCTGCCGCACGCAGCGACCGTAATGGTGTACAGAGAATAATGTCGCAGGTTCTTCAAGAGATACGAATGATTCTTAACGCTAACGTTAAAGAGCAGCTCGTTGTCCGAAATGTCCGTTGTCTTTTGCTTCTCCTGCGCGGAGGACAGACTGTTGGTTAGGTCATAGAATTTGTCCGGCGTGTTGTAGTTGTTGAAAACGCAGTAATCCTTCCAACCGGTCGACACGTAACTGATAGTCATGTTCTCGTGGCAGAAGATCTGAAACTCCTTGGAAGCTCCGATCTTCGCGCTCGCGTCTTTGGAACAGCACGAATTCGGACTCGAAATCAATGGCGTCTTAATCGTCACATCGTGTATCTCCTTTTTCTCGATGTCGCTGATCAACGTGTCGACGCAGTAATCTCGAGAAGCGATTAGTTCCTTGTCGTCCAATCGGATCGTACTGGAAATCAAGTAGTAACCAATAGGACCGTTCGGATACATCGGTGGGTCCCACTTGACCAAGATCTCGCTTTCGCTTATCGCGGTCGAGGTGACGTTCGTCGGTACCGACGGTATCGCGCTCTTCGTCCGGAAGAAGATAATTTCCGACTGACCCACCGGACTCATGAACGAATTTTTGTTTCTCGCCGTGAACGTCTTCACGTAAGCGGCGTACATTGTGTACGGCTTCAGATTCGTGATGTTCTTCGATACGGTCGAATTCAAACTCGGTATGCCGACGTCCAGGGTCTGCCACGTGTTGTTGCCGCAAGCGTTCGCCTCGTACGTTATGTTCTCGTTTTCGGTTTCTATGTAATTTAGCAAATAATTAAGAAGCTGTTGGCCCTCCAACGGCTTGTAACTGTCCCAACTTAAGAGCACGTGATCCGTACCCCGTACCACCACCGTAATGTTTATATTAACGATGTTGCACGCAACTTTGTCACCGTTAGATTCCGGTTGCACTTCGAGATCCGTAAAGTTCGTGATGTTCACCATTTTGCCCAACTGTTCGATCTTGGACAGACAGAGTTTGGGATTGTAATGAAAGAACAACCTGCCGTTCTCTATCGTTATCTTTTGAGACGGCGGGAAAAGGGACGAGAGATTCGGATTGTCCAGAACTACGAAACTCGCGTTGTTAATGTCCAGATTTTCGCCCTTGATCACTTTGAGCTTCTTGAAGAAGTTCAGCGACGTGATCGGAAAGGAATGCGTTATCTTCAGATATTCGGTGATCTCCTCGATCATACCGAACGCGTCCGCCAATTCGTTCATTATGTTCGGATTTCCGTTTCTGATTTGAAACTCTAAGGCCCCCTTCACTATCGTGATACCGCGGAAACTCTGAGCGTCCGACATGTGACGTATAATAGCACCGCTGGCGGTTTTGCGGCACTGACCCTTACAAGCCCGACAGGTTGTTTCCTGTAATTCGAAAGAAGAAAAATCGAAAGAAAAATCACAAAAGAAAAACATACGCATACGCATACGCATACACACACACACACACACACGCATACAAAAATAAAACACACGTATAAACACATTCCGTATAAGATTTTAATTTGCAGAAAAGAGGAAGTTGTATGTCATACATTTTTCGTGATAGCGTCCTCGTAACCATCGGGACATTGGGTGACGCACGAGTAGTTGAAAGGTCGCCACAGTTGATTCTCTTTCAGTTTAGAATATCTCCTAATGTTGTTCATCATTAGACACTCATCCTTGCTGATACATCGTCTCGACAGATATGAAAACCTGCTGGCACAAACAAACCGCTGTTACCAGCAGAAAAGGAGAAGAAAAAGAAGAAGAAGAAGAACTTCCAACCGCGACAGAGATAAGTTGCATCATGTTTATGTCACTTGAGACTCGAAAAGATTCGCAAACATTACGTAACCGCGGCTCCGCGCGAGCGTCTAAAATATATAATGTATGAGATAGCGCCGCAATCTTTGTTTCTTCGCGTACAAATATTTTGCGAAGATAGATTCGAAGCAAATTTATCTTAACAAACGTTTATTCACAATTCTTTATCTCTTTCTCGAAAAAGCTCTGTGCTTATTTTCGAGAATTATTACTTCATAACACGAACGGGATATGTTCAAGTTCGAGTATCTCTTCATCGTCAAGGATTGTATATTTAACATCGAACGACGAGATTTCGAAATTGACGAAGTAGTTTCATCAACGAGCGCAAAAGTTTGTGCATTCTACCGCAAACAACGATTATACTTACAAATGGTCCGGACACGTTTCGATGCATTTCCCCTCGTGTCGATAGTATTTGCACACGTAACACTCGCTGTCGCTCGGACCGTAACACTCCCCGAGACACTGTTGGTGACACCTCGGTTTTTCCAGGTTCTGACAACGTTGCGCGGTCCAGCAATAACCGTCGGGACACTGGGAACATCCTGGAGCAATCATCGAAAACATTTCCACGTAGCGATTAACTTAATCAATCTCTCCCTTCCTCTATCATAAACAAAAAAAAAAAAAAAAAAAAAAAAAAAAAACAAATATCAAGCAGCGTTTACGATTTCTTTCACCTTTTACGTGCGGGCAATCCTGTTCGTTCTTATTGTCTTTGATGAAGTTCTCGCCGGCCAGCACAATGGCGTTCCAATTCACGGTATTGGTGAAGCAGAGATTGGGATTCTTCTCGATGCGCACGCCACCACGGGATATCTTGGTCAGACTCGTGAGACCGATCTAAGCGTGTGTGTGAGAAACAGTTTCGCAGTATTAGATTCGAGGAATTAAAAGCGTTCAAAGGTCGAACGGCCGGTTAATTTGATTGACTGATTAATGTCACTTCACCCCGGGCGTTTGACCAAAAAGTCTCGCATACACAGACCGGACACATTCAAACACTTTCGAATTAACTGGACTTGATTCGGCGTGGGAATCAAATGATCGTGTTATGAATATCGTACGTGACACATGACGTGCGATTCATTTTTTGTTCGTGACACACGTCCTACTGCGCGAACTGAAAAAAGCTGCTTTTTCTTAAACGTTCGCGAAAGAGCCTTTCAACGTTGTTTCTCTCAAACGCGTCGGTATTGAAATCGACAAAAAAAAAAGAAAAAAAAAAACATTCCCACTTCGAACCAAATCTTGGCAACAATCTCGTTAGCGAGATAACCGTCCCGGTGACATTCATTGGAGAAATAATTATGTAAATATTAAACAATTTTTTATATCTCAAATATAAATTTTCTTTTTGATATTTTTTTACATTTTTAAAATATTTTAGTTTCGTAAAACTTCACGCGCGTAAATAAATTTGTTGCAATTATTTCTTTAACAAATGTTCGGTCACTGGGACGTTTATCTTCGTACGAAAAATCAAAAGAAAAGAGAATAAAAAGACAGAGCGGAGAGAGAAGAACTTGAGCGTGAAATTCTGGAGTCTTACTTCCTGCAGGCTCTTCATCTCGTAAATCATGAAGGCGTAGTCGGTGAGAAGTATGTCGCCTCTGATGACCGCGAGATTCGGAAAAAGTTTGCTGAGGCTCTTCAAACCGTCGACGCGATACAAGAGGAAGTAACCGGTGATCTCTCTCAGTTCCGGGAAGCTAACGTTCTCGAAATCCGCCTCGGTGTTGTTCTCGATAAGCACAATTTGGAGAAAACCCTCGATCACGCGACAATCGTTCAGATTCACATCAAAGAAAGATTGAACGTTGTTCCTGATGTCGGCGCTCTGACAAATACCGTCCCCGATAGTCGTGTTCTTTATGCGTTCCTTCTCCCGCACCGTCGATTTCGCGTGCGACTTCGGCAGATTCGACGATTGACTAGAGTGCTGATTGCCCTTCAATTCATCGACGTCCATCGGTCTGAAACAACGGTGTTCTCTCTCGCTGACTGGTCGGGAATCATGGTGATTTTTTTTTTGTTTTTTTTTTTTTTTTGTCGAACGATCGATAAACGACGTATCGATGGGGAATCTCCTCTCGAAACGATTCTCTCTCTTAACAAACACATACACACGTAACGATGAAATCCTCTCAAAGCGATCCTATATTATACGTCCGTCTCTCTTTGAGCGCATCATCGAAGATTGACATTTCATGTTTGTGCAAATACTGAACTTTTAAAATTTTACTACGCTCTTGAATTATTTATCAATTCTCATTGATGTTTCGCGAAGCAGCTTTTATCGAAAAACTTTGTCAAAACATACTTTTTAATTAAAAAAAAAAAAACTTGATTTATAACCTTGATGTTTAATAATTAAAAAAAAAAAAAACTAACATATACGTTAAAGTTCGTAAAACGTTGAAGCGATCTTTTAATAAAAAAAAAAAAAAAATTCGAACTAAAATTACAATTCGCGAGAGTAAAAGGAATTATAACGGCGTTTAAAGGACGATCCTTTTGTGCGCGATATCGTCGATTGTTCGTCTGACGAAATTAGAAGAGCGTGCATATCTGCTAATAAATGTTAAGAGAGGGAGAGAGATCAAAGAGACGAGAATTTCAATTTCAACAAGCGCGCACGAGGGTCCGGACATTTCGATGATACTCTCGAAATAACCGATCCGGCGAAATTAATTGTTAAAGAAAATAAATAGGCAAATGAGAGGAAAAAAAACCGCACTGTTAAAATTTATTCCACTCCAATAAACGTCAAAGTGTCTCGCCGGCGTTTTAATTATTTAAAACGATCCACTTGAAAATCTTTACCCGAGAAGGTATCGTCAATTTACGCACGCGCGCGCGCGCGCGAAGCGTATCGAAAACTTGCAGTCGGCGTATCACGTACGTACGCTCTCCTGTTACGAGAAAGAATTTGCTGATAACACCTGAGCGATCGCAAAAGTTTCCTAGTCGCGTTTCGCAATCCAAAAAAAATATCGAGCTCGCTTCGAATGTAAAATAAAAAAGAGAGATATTATTAGTAAAATAACTTGTTCAACCGAAGTTTCCGTGTTTAACGCGTTTCTTCAAGAGATATGTAAATAAAAAAAAAAATTATAGCAACAACATAAAGACATTAAACAACGATTAAAATAAATTTTGCACAAGTATGCAAGATTCTGCGAATGTCCGATCGGTCACAAGAGATAAAAAAAAAAAATAAATAAATAAATAAAAGTCGTATATCAAATCGATTGGTTACCGGTTTGTTGAATAATAATCTCTTAAGTGATATATGCGAAAAAAATGCAAATGACATTTATTAAAGTTGTTTTGAAATTAAAAAACAATTAAATGTAAAATCTTAAAGCGCGTATGTATATTTGAAACTTTATGCCGTACCTGGATTGAGAAATGGCCCTGTTGTTTCTGTAGGATGTCGGACTGTTCGAACCGAGAGTTTGGTAATCGATGACCGCCGAGTTTCGTTTGTAGAAATCCTCGAACCTGTCCGTGTAATCAGGATCGTACTTGCCCTTAGCGCTTTTATCCCGGTGCTTCGCGGTCGATTTCGACCATTTTTTCTCCTGGCAAAGCGCCAGGCCCACCACCGTAACACACAGAACGAACGGCAGCAGCGACTTCCTCGTCTTCATCTCCTTGTCTCATTGAACACCGCGCGCTCGGGGCCACCCGTACAACGTTCCCGACTTATAATCCCCCACGTGTCCGTTCCCCCGCCTTACGTTCGTCGTTTTTGATTGATCGACGATTGATAGTCGACCCCGCGACGAGAGAGAGAGAGAGAGAGAGAGAGAGTTTTTCGTCTCCTTCCCGTTCTCCTCGCCCGTCCGTGAAAAAAAAAACAAAAAAAAAGAAAAAAAAAACAAAAGTCTCCCGTGTCCAAATGTGTTCCAAAAAACTCTCTTTTCGGACTTTTCGGAGACTGGGATTAAAACTGGAAAAAAAATCATAAATGTTTTCGTTTAATTTTTGCGAAGAGACAACTTGAGTTAATTAAATCGCGCAACGACTCTCTCTGTTTCATTGCGTTGGTTTATCTCGCAATTTGAAAGAAACAATTAAAATAATTAGACAGAAGTAATTGAAGAATAATTAGTGAGAAAATTAAGAAGACAACATACAATATATATATATATATATATATATATACATATATATACACACACACACACATATATAAAAAAAAAATTATTATACATCATGAAGGAGAGACCTGTAGAATCGGATAAACGAACTATAATTGCGAATTATCTCAGTAATTGACCTCTTTGAATCCCCCTTCGGATCCCTCTGCTATGTGTCGGAGTTAAATACCCTTAGACATCCCGATAGTGTACCTTATCCGGGAACGGTGGCGCAACGCGCAAGTTTCTCCCGCGTCTAATTTCTTCTAAGAAGATTAGCGGATGAAAGAAGGCCGATTAGGTAACGGAACACGCGCCCGTGTTCCGACGAGAAGATGTATAAAAACAATCCTGTTTTCAAACTTGACGACGGAGTTCGTTAAATCCGAAGTAGAACGCTTGATTAAGGTCTTCCTCTTGTTAAAAGCTTCTGCCGCGAGCGCGCGCGCGTTAATTTCTGCGAAGACTCGAGAGGTTTACGTTACAATCCACTCCGGACAAATAAAACACGAACTAATAATAAGTGGGGAAAAACTATTATTCCCGCTCGTTTGCGCGCGTTGTACCTGCGCAACTTCGAAGCGTGGCCGAGTTCTTTACCGCGAAAAAGGAGAACAAGAAGAAGAAGAAAAAAAAACAATTTTCAGAGTTATATATCGCTCGGTGCAGGCTCTCGTCTCCGCGCCGCTCCGTGCGACGATCGATCGCACTTCGCGTCCGGGAGGCTTGCAAGACTCCCGCGAAATTCTCCCGGGATCCGCGAGAGATTCGTCGTGCGAAAATCGTGCATGCGGGGCAACGTCGTCGTCGTCGTCGTCGTCGTCTCTGACAACTGAAAATGTCTTCGCCAGCAGTTTCTTCGCGAGAATATAAACTATTCTGTTTTTTTTTAAGCCTTCTATCTTGTCAACGAAAATTGTGAGACACGCTGCTGTTTGAAACGTCAGAGAATAATTCGAGTTGAAATGCGCGCTTTGTTCCAACGCACTCGTCAATTTGACAAGCTTGTGAAAAACGTTTTATATCTGACAAGTTTTAAATTTCCTTTAATATTTAAGTAATTAATTAACAAACCGGAGCTTTCGGCTACAGAGTTTTATTTAACGTTTCTTGTCAAAATCAACGTGTTCGGACAAAAGCATTTCAATCATTTTTGTAATTTGAAATAAGAAATCCCAGTCATTTCGACGAATTCGAAACGTTTCGGGTGTGTGTTAATGCAACTTTAATTTGCTCGCTAAAGAAAATGAGAGATACGCAAAAAGTAGCGTCATCTCGCTACAACATTAATTTTGTTTTCGCTATCACGATTTTTTATTTCGTTTTACTCCGTTGCGGATATATACATATATACATATGCGTATATGTATATTTATTTATTTCAGCGTCTCTTAATATGTTTGGAATAAAAAATCGAAAGCGCTCGGAAATTCACGTAACGACGAATAGTTCAAATTCATGAACCTGAACACGAACGAACAAGTTTTGAATCGCATCGACTGATAACGTTTTCTATTTTCAATTTCAAAGCGGCTCTCAAGTAACATGTTCCGAACGCATCGTTGCGTTCGGATCATTGAGAAAATTAGCATCTAGGAACGCTCTCAAAAGACGTTCGACGTATCCGCTAATTAAGGCGGTACAAAAAAAAAAAACAACACTGTCTAAACTAGTTTACAAATTAATACAATGTTGTTAGGCACAATTGAAATACGCTCGGTGTATATATAGAAGTTCTCGTTGTGTTTGGTTTTTTTTTATTCTTTTCTTTTCTTTTTTTTTTTTTGGTTCGCTCACCTCTCGCAATTTGCAATTTAAATTGTTCGACTTTCAATATAATAGCGACCGGTTGAAATATTTCGGGTTATCTCTCCTTTTCGTCTTGATTCCGAAAACGAAGGAGCAAAACAACAAACGTCATAATCACGCAGCAAAAAAAAACATTTCTCTAATAACACACGCTCGGGGAGTAACGAGGTTATGGGAAACATTTACATGAAAAAAAAAAAAAAAAATCATACGCGATAACAACAATATACCCACGACGTCCTTGATGCACTTTCCGATGTTACTAGCACTTTGGCGCTTTTGTGGCCATTATTTTGTAACAGTCATTATAATGTCCTTTTGTGCGCACGCACAAATGTAATTATACACTCCATACGTATGCAAAATTACAGAGTATCGCATATCTCTCGAGCAGAAATTTCATTAATTCACGTTCATTACCACTAGTTGGAACTACTTATTAAATATGCATCAATCAGTGCTCAAATATTTCAAGTGTCCGCCGTTTTCGTCCGCCGGACGCGCACGTAATTATTACACATGTAATCACGTTTATTTGCATGAAGAAGCGCGTCTGTTCAAATCGGTGACGATAATAATAACAAAAGATAACGTTCAAGTTTTCTTTTTTTTTTTCCTTTTTTTTTTGCAAAAAACCAGTTCGACGTCAACGACGTATCGCAAGATGAAGACTTTGCCGTGCAAGTTAACGTAAGTTGGACTACTTTCTTAACAAATTCACGACAGTCTTCGCGAAAGCATCGCCCGTTCACCTGAGTTGATCAACTTTGCAATTAAACTACTGGTAAACTAAGTGTTGATTTAGCTTAAACATCGAACGAAAACTCAAACGTGAAACCGTTAATTAAAGACAATCCGATACACATAGTCCGATGAAATCTCTTCCTCAGTTTGTTCCGTTAAAAACAAAAGAAACAAAGCGAGGAGATTTCGCAAAAGAGATTGCCCGCGAACAAGCGTATCGCTCTTTTATTCCAACGGATTCTATCTTTTTTTTTTTGTTTTCAAATAAAATAACGGAATAATGCGGATGGCTTTGACGAATCGTTGAGCTTTGAGTCGTTGGGTGAGTTTAATCACATTAGTTTACGTTCAAAGTGATTCTCTCGAGAAGTAAGTCCGGAGCCGAGTTGTTGCTAAAGACGCGAACGCGCGTTCTTTGATAAGCAAAAAAAAAAGGCAAGTCTTTCTGCCGGCAGTTTTGAGTAGATTTATTTTTTCTCCCTTTGACTTTCTTTATTAAATACCGCCAGTTATATTTAACTAGCTTTGGAAAAAGAAAACAAAAACAGAGTCTTCTTTAAAAAAAATAATTCTACGAATGGATTTTTCCGCGCGCACCAATCCAAAAGTTTCCTCGACTTTTCACAGAAGTTTTCGCAGAGATGCGTCTCGATGCAACGAAAACGTCCATTTTTTTCTTCACAAGCACGGTTTTTTGAAAAACAAAACGTCGACATCTTCGAATTTACGTAACGTTCGATTTTTTTTTGTTTTTTTTGTTTTGCCAATCTTCACCCTCGCGCGTTCTATTGTTCAGAAATGTCAGACGTGGGTACCTACGCCGCCTCGGATTACGAGCAGGTCAGCAGCAGCAACGAAGGGGGATTTTCAAGGCGAGCGGATTTTCGAAACTCGCGTTCGCGTAAAACGACTCACCGCGCCGAAGCGGAAGACGCGCGGAAAGATTTTTTGTTTTTCGAAAAGACGTGATTATTCAAAGAAATTGTTTTTACGTTGTTGGGAGACTCGTCGCATCATCACAATGGAAAAATGTGGAAATCACATTTTATCCCGCGCGCATCATCACGTATGAGTTATCGTATGTATTTTTCTTGTGTTCCACCCGCGCGTTTTATGAGGCCATTTTACAGGAAAGACGGGATCGCGATATCCTCGAGACGTTATCTCGCGTGGGCGTCGCCCTGGAGAATCGTTGAATTATTCCTGCATTTCTCTCCCCCGTTTCTTTCTTTCTTTCTCTCTCTCTCTCTCTCTTTCTCGAACAGTATTCTTCCTTCAGAAGCAGATTTTATGAGTTTTTGTTACACCATATGGCACATTAGTCTTATTTCTTAATTTTTATATTCAGCATATTATTTTTCATATTTTATTCTTAATGTCATGTTATATTTTATATTCATCTATTTCTCATACCCTCTCTCATTTTTCTTATTTTTATTTTATTGTATATACTTTTATTTTTTATTTTTTATTAAGTTTGTAGTTATTTTATGTTTGTTAAGTTGCGCTTGAGAGGACCTATCCAAGAGCGCCTAAAAAATAAAGCATCAATCAATCAAATCTCTCTCTCTCTCTCTCTTCGCAACTCCTCTCGTAATTCGAACGAGCAACGTTGCTGCTGATAAATCCGCACATTTGCACACGCGCACACACGGGCGTGCAAAATACACACAATTCGCGTATATAAATCCACTTATTTCTGGTCATTGAGTCAAAAGGGAGATTACGAGGGTTCACAGACGTATGACACATTATGGAAACATAAAGACGCAATCGCGCTATCCGGAATTTATTTCACGCTCGGACGGCGTTTCGACAGCTGCTGATCTTTGTTTACGAGCGTTTTACGCACTCAACGTGACTGTCGCGCACTTCGCGCGAGCGCGTTTCAATGAAGTCAAAGAGGGAAAAGAAAGAGAGTC
The DNA here is from genome assembly GCF_002006095.1 of Pseudomyrmex gracilis. NCBI lineage: Eukaryota > Metazoa > Arthropoda > Insecta > Hymenoptera > Formicidae > Pseudomyrmex > Pseudomyrmex gracilis. The sequence continues at coordinate 182,134 of NW_018020632.1, forward strand.
CTTCTCGCGCCGACGATAGTCGATGATTTACATAAAACGCCGAAGAAAACACACAACGCGCGTCGGCGTAAATCTCTTCTCTTCTTTGCTGACGTCATAATCCGATGCGGTTTGAAGTCGACAGGCGGAATGTCCGTGACGCGCGCAATCCTCTCTCTTACCCGTAAATTATTGTGAGGTCTCTCGCGAGAGAGACCAGCTTTCCTCGTATATATGTATATATACATATATATATACATATATATGTACCTGCCGGCGATAACTATGTCGCCGACTACTTAGTAGCCGCCGAGTTTGTTGGCTGCGCGCGCAGGGGCGAAAATATCTCAATTCGCGATATAAATGTCGCGATAACGATCGAGGAAAATATGGAATCTGGTCTCTCTTTGGAAGGCGATTAAAAACCGGATGCGCACACACGATAAAACGCACAAGTACTTTTTAACGTTGCGCGATAAAGGTGCGATAGCGAAGAACCGGAAGAGGATATGCGATCTGTGCGATTGTTCAGTTGTTGTTGTTTTTTTTTTTTTTTTTTCTGGTTTATTTTTATTGTTTTGTTCTTTATCTCTAAAGATACGGAATTGTATAGACAATTTCCGTGAGAGATTACACCCGCGCACACGCACACGTATTCGGTCAGTCGTGAATCCGCGCGTGTTGCAAGCTACGTGTAAAGAAGAATCCTTAGAGTGTCGACTTAAGCGGGGCTCTGCTATCCCAGCTATCTCGGGGAGAGAGAGAGAGAAAAAAAAAATTACACGTCTCTACCACAAAGTTACGGTAATTAACGTGTTTCCCGCCGCTTTCCAATTAATCATGTTCATTTTTATCTTCATATTTTTGATCTCGCGCTGGAAAAAAAAAACAAAAAAAAAAAAAAAGGAAACAGAGATCGGCGAGAGCGACGCCCATTACTTAATGGATACATCAATTAATTAATGAAAGCGTAGGAAAGAAAGTTGCTAACTAATAAAAAAAAAAAAAAAAACAAAAGAATATTTAAAACGTACTGTTTTTTTACATTTGCTTTCGGAGCGAAAACATATTAATTAGACTCTCGCGTCCGGATCAAAAAACACTCGCGCGCTCGAGATTCTCCCGAGAGAGAGAGAAAGAGATAGAAAAAGGATCTTGTTAAATTAATTAATTAATGTTAAAATCTGATGCGTCGAATAATAACAGCTTATTTTTCTGATCGCGGAGAGTACATAAACACGTCAGAATCAACACTTTCGGGCGCGCGACTCCCTGCTGATCCTCAGGTAAGAAAAGAGTGGGGAAGGCCCACGAGAAAGAAGCGCGCATGTGGTGTGTCGGAATTCGAACACAACTCGGGTCGTGCGACTTCGTTCCTTTTTTCGGTTTTTTTCTTTTTTTTTCTTTTTTTTTCGGTGACTTTGCCTCACACACAAGACAGCGAAGCGAGAGAGCGAATGAAGTTGGGATGTTTTTGCGCGGACGGCGGAATTCCCGAGCAGCCGAAGTAGACAACTCCGTTGGCGATACGAGATTCGGCGAAAGATGAATGGGGGTCCCGTGCTTCTTTTCGCAGCAATGTGCCGCGCGCTCTTTCACCAGAGCGGAATATTTAGAATACGCGCGTCGAGATAGCCCCGCATATTACGATGTAGTTTGTCGGCGGTGAAATCGAAAGAGAAGTCCGCCGCCGGGAAGTCTTCTTCTTCTTCTTCTTTTTCTTCGTTTTTTTTTCTTCTTCCGTTTGTTTTTTCTTTTTTCTATCCCCGGTCGAGAAACAAAATGACTCACACGAGCAACCGGGTTCGAAGTGTGACAGCCGAATACCTCCCGGATAGTTTACACGATGTGAAGAGGCCTTTCGGATCTTCATATTTCATGCGGAAATTCGACTGCGCGCGCTCCTCTGTAGCATCAATATTATTTACGACTTGTTTACCGCTATTTGATATCCGTCTCGGTCTTGAAACAAAGATTCTTCGAGTGGAAAAGACGACGATAAAAAAAAAAAAAAAAAAAAAAAAAAAAAAAAAAAAAAAAAAACGAGGCAAATAAAAACGAACGTGCGAATGTTTCATACAAATCTCGCGAATATTTTTGCGGTGCGACAGAAGATAAATTTGCAACAAATATATAGATTGCGCGCACGCACACTCTTTCGTTATCCAATTACATAAGAGAAACGCGACAAGACACTTAATTAAAATTTGTTAACGCGTCAATTAATCGCACGTTATAATTTGAAATTAAAAATTCTCAATTCGAAATAAAAAAAAAAAACCATTCGGTTTTCTTTTTTTGAGAGTAATTTTAATACCGATAATATCTTTCGAGATCGAATGCCCTTTGCGCACGTCGCAACGCGGTGTGAACTCTAAAACCGCACCTTGCCGCATTGTTACGGGCTCCGACTTTCTCCGAGAGTGCGCCCACCAACGCGCGCGTGTCTCTCTTCTCTCTGGACAATTTCGAAATATCAACTTTGAAGTATCATCAATATTTTTGACTTTAATATTTTTAATGCACACGCGCGCGCGCGCGCGGTTGATGGATGATTACACGCGCGCGACGAGACTGACGTGAGAAAAAATACCGAATAACGAAAATGCGGAGGGAATGAGATGCGAGCGTGTGTGCGTGCGTGCGCGCGCGCGGGTATTGCCAATCGCGCGATAAGATCGGCTTCGGCGCATTTTCGATGATTAATGAGGGCAATGTTCATTACGCGACGCGTCCTTTGTCATTCTCCCCCTTATCCCCTTCCCCGATTTGCGGTTTTTTTGCATCTTTTTCTCTTATTCCGCACGCACACGCACTGCGAACCGTGAACTCACTCTGCGCGCCGCGTTCTCTCTTTTCTCTCTTCCCTTTCCTCCCCCGCCTCCCCGCTCTTTCCATTTGACTTCATCTGTCTGCGCCCTTCATATCGATTTTTCGCCCAATAGCCGCGCAAACGTGACTCTCCTTTCCTTTATCCCACGAAGGACTTCACGGCTGTAACTCTTTAACCCGCCGTTTTATTCTTTTGTTGTGTTTTTTTTTCTCCCCCTCCCACAAGACTTAGAGATAGCGCATCGATTAATAATGGACCTGCTTACAATGTTGCAGCGCGGTGTTTCGATGCGGGGTCGTTTTATTTGTGCGATCGTTATTACTATGTTGCGCGCAGCCGCCACCAAATGCGGCTCAAAACCAGTTCTGATCTCTGAAGAGCTCTATGGGTAAGTTATGCCCGACGTTTGTGCGCGCTCGTAAATATACAACGCGTGAATATTTCGCCACGGCGGCGGCGGCGGCGCCGCGCGCGTCCGTATACAACTTTGTGACAACTTCCCTAATTATCCCTACTTTCGGTGCGTCTCGATATTTTTTTTCTCGCTTCATTCATCAGCCGTCGAAGTGCGTGTTGACTTTGCGGCGTGAGTTTGTGAGTTTTTTTTTGTTGTTTTTTTTTTTTCGTATCGACAATCAACTCGCTTTTATCTTGACGCGGTGACATACGACGCAATGTTTATTTTATTTTTTTTTCTTCTATTATTTACACGTCTTTCGTCGTTTTTGCACACGCTCGTAGAAAAGAACGATTTTTGCTATTATTGTATGGCCAGCGGGAAAAAAATTGCCGAGTCTGCTGAATGTTTTGTTTCATCAACGTTTTTTTTTTATTTTTATTTTTATTTTTATTTTTTAGTGGCGAGACAAATAATACGTTGTTTTTTGTCGATGCTGGTAATCTTCCTGCTATTTTAGCGCAGATCTTTTCGGTTTCCCGTGCTATACGCGTACATCTCGCTCAGAGTCGGAAGGAATTCAAGTATGTGACCCATGAATTGGGAAACCGTCGAAAAACTTTCCGCACGAGTGTTCTCAATCCCCGCGTGCCACGCGAAATTCTAGTTTTTTCTAGAAACAAACGGTTTCACGTCACGCTCACTCGAGACGAGAGAGAGAGTTCACGAAGCCGGAAGGCAACTTTATTAATCTCAAACATCAAACAAAAAAAAAAAAAAAAACAAAAAAAAACTGTGATCAAGTGTAGTAATTCACATTCGCGTTGCGACTGGAGTAATGAGATCCTTGAGACTTTTTAATTATACGTCGCTCGAAAAAAAATTTTCGTTGCACCGAGACTACGCGCGTGCATCCTCTCCTCTCTTAACGTTATTTAGGTAAAGCACCGTATTAAAAAAAAAAAAGAAAAAAAAACACTCTTACAATTCCGCTCTTTACTATCCGAAATCGATACGGAGAGCGACAAGAGAATCCTTGAACTAAATCTTATCGCGCCAAGGGAAAGAATAAAATAAGTTAAAAAAAAAAAAAAAAAAAAAAAAAAAAAAAAAAAAAAAAAAAAAAAAAAAAAAAAAAAAAAAAAAATCGCACATATTTTTTTTTCTCACATAGAACTTTATCGAATTTAAAAGTGCGGCTTGCGCGTTCGAATCTTTCGGTTTTCCGCTTTCCCGCGCGCGCGCGCGCGCGCGTTTTAGTTTCTNACAATTCCGCTCTTTACTATCCGAAATCGATACGGAGAGCGACAAGAGAATCCTTGAACTAAATCTTATCGCGCCAAGGGAAAGAATAAAATAAGAAAAAAAAAAAAAAAAAAAAAAAAAAAAAAAAAAAAAAAAAAAAAAAAAAAAAAAAAAAAAAAAAAAAAAAGAAAAGAAAAGAAATAATAAGATAGAACTTTATCGAATTTAAAAGTGCGGCTTGCGCGTTCGAATCTTTCGGTTTTCCGCTTTCCCGCGCGCGCGCGCGCGCGCGTTTTAGTTTCTTCTTCGTACAACCCTCTGCGGTACCTCCGCGACGAATTGGTTCTTTCCTGGCCACGAAGTAGATTGAATTCTGCACCGTTGCTAACAAATGCGCTTCACTCGGCTGCTCTCCCCAAGAAGAAAGGGAGCCAGAGACGTACCAAGATGTTCGCGGTGCCCCGAGGCATATCGCGTTTATCAACCTGTCACTCAAACGCACGCTCGCCAATCTTCTCTCTTCCGATATTCAAATATCCATGAAACTTCGATTCCCCTCCCCTCGACTCTTTACTTGTTAAAAACACGCGGAACAAAAGAGAAACCTCGCGCACGCGCATGTGCAATATTATTATACTCCCGTGTACAAACTTGATCAATTATTTCAACTTTTCCATTAACGTCACCGCTCTCTCGCATGTTAATCCATTGAAATTCATAAATTTCCCATCCTGTTTTACATTAACGAAATTACGTCTCGCCCGATACGATCTCGACAGTCTCGATTTGATGTCACACACATTTTTTTCACGACTTCGCACGAATTCTCGCGATCGTCGAATGTGTTGCGAATTGTCAGAAAATAAGAAAGAAACGAGTATAAAATTCGATAAAATAAATAAATGAAATTGCTAAGAACGGGACAGAGAAGCGCGCGCCTGTGTTAGAAAACGAATGTAAATTTCCCTGGGAAATGCGCATGTACTTTTCTCTCTCGTCGCACGAGAGAGAGCTAATACACAAGCGCGAACAAGTTTTGCCGCCCTTGCGGCACTGCCATAGACTGACACTCCAAGGCATCTGCGGCCCGTGGCGTCTCTTTCTCTCTTTTTCTCTCTCTATCTCTGTCTCTCTCTCTCTCTCTTTCTCTATACATCTCTGCGGGATCCCACCTTCTTGCAACCTTGTAGCCGCCATGACGGCCGCATGGTTTCATAATGGTCGCTCAAGTTATGCGGGATCGATAATTTTGAAATGATGCTTGACATTGTTTCGCAGCAAGAAAACGCTGATTGCGGTCAGTAATGGCCGCGCTTGGCCGTTTCGTTTTATTTCGTCAAATATCTTTACGGCAACACTTTTTAAAACAGCTTTCTCTCTCTCTCTCTCTCTCTCTCTCTCCGTTTAATATCTCTCGCGAGACAACGATGACGCGGCGGTCGATTCCTGTGATTTATTACAACTTTCGTTATTATCTTCGCGAGAAGAATTTTTTGCATTTTCTACGTGTCACCTGCGAGCAATTTTCCAATTTTTCTCCGTTGCGCATTCTTTGCCGAACACGATCCGTCGTTCCCGAAACTCCGCATCGAGTTTGCCACGTAATTACGACGATATACATCAGTCTTATTGTTGTTTTTATATAGCTAATAAATAATAAAAAGCGAAGGGGGGATGTGCTGGGTTTGTGAAAATTAACGAGAAGCCATTACCGGGACGAACTTTTAGGGTATTAGTTTTCTTGTTGTGCTCCCTTTTAACGGCGGGAGGGGAAGAACTCAATTTCGATAAGATAATAGCAGGGTATCCCCGTCTCGCCACTTTCCAATTTATGGATTCTGTGCAAGGCCGGGGCGCGTTTCATAGTCGGGATCTTACGTGTATTTGAAATGACCGTCTTTAGCTTCTTCATCTTTGGCTCTCTTTGTAACCAATGAAGCGACATCCCGACACCTCACGATTAAATCACGTTAAATCGCGTGCGATATCTCGACGGCGATCTAAGTACACACTTTTTACGTATTTTTCGATACCAATGGTCCGTTAACTTTCCGTCGAGTACTTCATAGAGTTTGTTGCTTCTCTTTTCGAAAAGATAGTTTTTTTTTACTTACTTTTTCATAAAAAAGATCACTTTTTTCACTTTTAATTATAAACAAATTGAATATGTGAGTTAAGAAAAAACGTAGTTTTGGAAAAGAGAGAAAGAGAGAGAGAGAGAGAGAGAGAGAGAGAGAGAAAGAAAAGGAAAAAGTTGAAAACAGATTACTTCATTTGTAGTTTAAAATACATAGGAATCCTTTTTAACCGTTTCTAGCCGCGCTTAATTTAAAGTAGTGTCATGAATACTGAAAAAGTACCAAAAGAAGCAAAAGAAGCTTACCCCTCTCTCTCTCTTTCTCTCTCTGCGCTACGTTGTCCAATTAAAATTTCAGTGCGCGTAATCGTAACTCTAATCCTCAGAATCCCCCGGAGAACATAATATGCGCATTTTTAAAACTCGCAAACACGATTCGGATTAAATTCTGCTTGTTTTTCATCTGCTTCGCCTCGGTTGCACTTTTTATTCCCTATGCGAGTTTAATCGCATCGCGCGTTGCCGGTAATATATAAAACATTTCGCAATAATTTGCCGCACATTCGCGAATTGCTCTACGAATTATTAATTCGAGATGAGATTTTTTTGTTTTGTTTTGTTTTCGCTCTTCTTCTCTTTCCCACTCTCTTTCTTTCGGACCTAGATCCCCGACACAAAGTCGCAAACCCGAGAATCGCATTTACCGAGCGGAAATTCGATTGACGACTCCGCGTCGTTTCCGCGCGTGCTTTTTAAATTTTCACTATTAACACGTCGAGCCGTTATGTGGCCCTCCGGTTTCATTTCTTTCTGTGAAAGTTGCGTAAACACACACACACATATACACACACATATACACACACACACACACGGATCAAACGACGCGTGCATTTTGCCCTCAGCGTCGAATGTCCGATTCGTGCAAAATATAGATTTTATGGTGTTACAACACCGGGGTCGCACATAGAATTTTGAATGTACACAAATCGCGCACACATTCAGCGACGCGCAGCAACATTTGTTATTTTTTAGCTCGCGAGACAGTTTTATTATTATTTCCCAAAAGGATTTGATATACACATAAAGCTATACACATTTTGTATATTAAAAATTATATTTTTGCGCGTAAATTCGCAAACGAGAAATGTGGCGCAAAACGCACCGATCATGTTATGCGCATCCAATTATTCGTTATGTAGCGCGCGCATTTAACAAAAGCATCGCATTTCTCATCAGCACTTTATTTCGAGTCCGCTCTCTGTGCGCGTGTCCGCATCTTCCAAAAAAAAAAAACACTCATTCGTACAAAAGTTTATATTATTTACAAACGCGGTGTTTTTGCGTAAAAAAAAAAAAGAGCAAACAGAACAGCAGAAGTCAAAAACAAAATCGCGCGTTTATGGTACAAGACAAACGCACGTGATGCAAACCTCTTCCCTCCCTCGCGTAAATCAGTAACCAATTTGCCTCGATAAACATGTAGTGGACATTTTTAATTCCGATTCCGTTCTTTTTTCTTCGAGAGCGCCGCAATTACGTATGGGTTGGAAGTTTTGGAGTCAAAATGAGTTTTGCATCGCGCACAGGCACCCCGCGCGTCCAGCAGTCTCTCTGAAATTGCCTAATCTGAAAAGGGAAGAGAATATTATTCCACCTTATACACACACGCGCGCGACATGCATAGTCTTCCCTCCTCCCCGTCCCCTCTCCTCGCCTCTCTTGTGCGTATGAAATATTCTGCATTTTGTCTCAGTGACATCTCTCTCGTTACTGAAATTCAAATTCGCAAAATTGTGAACGCACACGAGCGCGCGCTTGTATATGTTCCTGCAATACCAATCCTCTTGCGCGAATAATCCGAGAATTATCAGCCGTTTAAAACACTTCTCGCAGCAACGTTCTCTGTCTCTCTCTTTCTCTCTCTCTCTTGAAAAGAATATTAAATTGCGCGCGAGTCATTTGTGTGAATGTTCCTAAAAATTCGCGAAACACACGCGATTTCAAAATTTAAGTGGAATCGTATGCGCACGAGTTCCGAGAGATGAAACGAATGCTCTTTTGTGAATTGTGACAGTTCTGTGGAATATTTCAACATGCCGAGAGCGCGCTAAGATTAAAAAATTTGCAACAAAATTCATCTCCTCTCCCGTGTCGCGCGGGAGGGTGATGTGTGTGTCGTGTAATATAAATTCAAATATTATATCTGCACTTAAATACACACGGAAGGCAAAGTTTTAACAAGCGCGACGCGGAAGAAGAAGAAGAGAGAGAACTACGCCGATGGCTCGATAAAAATTGGTTCTCTTTCTGGAAAAATATTAGCTCGGTAATGCGAAAATATTATCTGTACAACGACACCCGAATGCGCACTTTGTATCTATTTGCTCTTTTGCGATTTTTTGTTTTTACACGTCAAAAAGCGACAACGGATCCACCTCGAGAGAGAATCGAATCGATTGATAATAATTGTTCAGTCAAATATAATAATTACGCGCACTCGATTGCTTACGCGTGTCGGAAAAAAATTCCGGTTTTTCACGTCGGAATTCGAGAGAGCGGCGAGAGAGATCCGCGAAATGGTTTTTTTTTGTTTTGTTTTTTTTTTTTTTTTACTTCACATATATATTCCGCCTTTTAATCCCACGCTTTAATGACGCGCGCGAATTCGATGCGTCGCCGACGTATCAATTAAAAAATTGCGCCGTTGCGCGCACTTCGTTACAATGTCGCGCGAATATTGTCGGACACATCGGAATTTCACGGAGAGGGAGAGAAAAAATTCACGCGCTATCCACCTTTCGAGAGAGAAAAAAAGAGAGAGAGAGAGAGAGAGAGAGAGAGAGAAAAGAGAGAAATAACTGTATCGCGATGTCGCTTCTCTTCGTCGTCACGTCGAGCCACACACGCCTCTCTCGTTACGTCAGGAGATATAAAAATTTATAAATTTATTCCCGTAATGTAATTATACAATCGTGAAATGTTTTTTTATTGTTCATAATCACGCCTTAAGTGTCCTCGTCGCGAGTGCTCTTTCGTTTACGCATTTAAATTTGTTCATCCAACTAACTCTCTCTCTCTCTCTCTTGAGATTTCTTCATTTGCTGATATTCTTTAATTCACGGTATGAATGAGAACTCAATTACCGAAGTTCATTGCGAAAAATTTAGTACGAGAAGATAATCTCGCTCGGGCGCCGCTTTTTTTTTTTTATTTTATTTTACAAAAACGTACCTCGTAATGAGAAAAAAAAAATTATACGATAACGCCCGCAGCATTAAGGAATAATTGTAATACCTCGACGTTCCATTTGCTGCTCTCCCAAACTATCATAAAAAAGCTATAACCACTGTCCCTTTTAAGACGAATAACGACGATAAGACGGCGCGAGAAGCTCATCTTTCGAACCGTGAAGTTTCGTTCAAGACGATGTTTCGCGAACGGAGACTGTCTTTCCTTCTTTCCTTCTCTCTTTCTCTTACACAAATATTATTAACCATTCCCGGCGTGAGTAAGCTTTCATTTTGATGCCAATTATCGCCGCCCGAGCAAAGTAGTAATTAATGTTAAGACAGAGACAGAGAAATTTCTCTGCGTTGCCGCAGAACCTCTCTCCCGTGGTTAATTAATTACGAAGCGTTATTATCGAGACGATTATCATCTTCGTAATCCGTCGCGGCTCAAACGTCGGAGATCGATATCGTCAATTAGATAATGAAGCCGATATTGCAATAAAGAGAAAAAAACGCAACAAAACAAAACAAAAATAAAACGTCGCGAAAGAAGGAAGGGGTGTTGTCGCGTTCTCGTTTTTTTAAGTCGGCTCTCACACCGAGACTGCGCACCGAGTTGCGGCTTCTTCGATCTCAGGTTGAAACTGAGAACCGGTGTCACCGCTCTGTCGTCCCGTTGTGAGAGGCCCACGAACTAACGGAACATTTCTTCCCATCGGTAACTGATAAGCAAAATGGCCCACTTAAAGCAGAGAGACGATCGTCTCGTTTCCTGCTCCATTTGCCTCTCACAGGGCGGCTGCTAATTTACCACGTGCAAACGCACCCCTCGACGGAATTGATTAATAATTAATTTCCCGTGCCGTCGATCAGGCTGAACAGTGATTCCGCTCTCACGATTATCGCAAAATACATACACACACACACACACAAACACACATGCGCGCGCGCACGCACGCACCACCGCATCAAGCCGCCGACTGGAGATCTCGGCAGCATCGAGCGTTATCGAGTAAACAAGTTTCACGTTGCGGCGCTGATTTATCGCGACGCCCCGTGTGTAAAGACTAAATCAAACGGAGTTCTGTGTTCGCATGGTGTTCCTAACTTGTTCCTGAAACCGGGTTGCTCGCACACACGACTCGCACGCTGCGATCCCGGACTGCTAATCGGACGCCCTCCCACGGATTTGTCGAGGCTCACGTGTGGGTCTTGACAACAAGGTTGAGCGGTGGTGTCGAAATTTCGTGAGTGTATTAACGCGTTAATTAGCTGCGCGAACCGGAGTTAAACCGCCGGCTATTAATTTATTAAGCTTCTGATAAGCGAAAGAGATATTGCGCAACTACTCTACAAAAGCGGGTTCGTTCGCGTAACAAGGTAAAATTTTTCAAATAATTTTGATTAAACATTACGCGCTATATATATATATTGAGATTAAAGGAAACCGTGTATTACCGTGGAAAATAAATTATTTTATTTTTTAATTATTATTACATAAAAGAGAGGAAATTTACGGACCGTGCGGAATATTTCGAAGCAAATTTCGATTTGTCCGTGGTCGCGAATTAAAAAGTAAATTTAAAATTGATTACCACTACACGCTCAAGCATTAAATGCGCACGTAACGAAAAAAAAAAAGCTAAAAATATCAAATATCGGGATAACATGATTTTTTGATTCGGTGACATTTTAAGCACAATGTTGGAAAATTTGGAATTTTTTTCCCCATTTAACAAAAAATCCGTGTTAAACTTTTCAAATTTTTTGAATTAATAAAATAAATTCAAAAATAATATCTGCAATGGAATATTTATTTGGTGGTCGAGACACGCTTTTAGAGTTTCATAAATTTCACATTAACAGTCGGAGGAAAAAACGAAAGAATTAAACATGTATAACGAATCAAAATTAAAAAGCCAAAAAAATGTAATTTTTTCCTTATGACGCTATCACTGACACATTAAAAGCACTTAAAAGCACATAAATGTGACGCTAATGACAGCCGGTCGCGCGAAATTGCGAGAAAGACGCGTCGTGCGAGACATTTAAAGAGCAAAAAAGATAAGCACCGTCCCGTGCGCTTCTTGCCGACACAAGAGAGAAGTATTTCGGGCGTCGTTTCGGAAGCCGCGCGACGCGAAAAATCGATTAAGAGAAAGAAAAAAAAAATGCAGCATCGCGGCCATTCTGTCGCGTGTGTCGGCGGAATTATCATTCGAACAAAGATACACAATTCCGTTTACATTCGAAAGCATTTCGATCCCGGCCGATTTCCCGCATCGCGTTTCACGTGTTTCACTCTATCTGCACAACTCGTTTGCGCGAGCACAAAAGCTCCCCGAGATTGACTTCGTGCAAACCATCGACTGATACAACGCGCGAAATTCAAAAGCGGTTCGTTTTTGTTTCGTTGTTCGAAGTCGATAGCGTCGTCTGGTAAGCGTTGCGAATTATTTGCGTATCGCCGTATAACAAATTTAACTTTTCCTATTACAAACACACACACAGAGAGAGAACGAGAAAAAAAATATCGTCGGGTGCGCGCTGGCGGGGCATTAGCCTTTTCCCCTATAATCGAATAAAACGCTTCAACGGCTCTTTATCCGTTAACATTTTCACACCATTAAGAGGCGAAGTTCGCGCGTTCATGAAAGGAACATCGCGCCGCGACGCAGCCGAGCGTTGCGCTCTTTAACCCGTGGCGCGCTGCGCTCAGATAAAAGAAAAAAAAAAAAGAAAAAAGGATTTCGCTCCTTCGTCCGCGCGCGACGGGGATTATTCAAACGCCTTTTTCCGCGCCGATTTGTTTTTTTGTTCTTACAGTTTTACGCTTGTAGAATATGTAAAACAAGTTTGCTTCGCAACTTTGTGCAGTAAAGCAGATGTTGCGCAACTTCGAATACAGCAGACGCGTTGGTGCAAAAGCGGTGGTGCGACGGAAGAAAACTTCTGTCAATTTTCCGGAGAGCATGTTAAATAAACGAAGATAGAGGAACTCGACTTCCTCGACGAACATTTTGCAAACTTGTTTCGCGGAATGTCGCTGCTACGCAGTAACGGTTCGGCTTTGCGGGGAGAATTTGCGAAAGTTGCGATTTTCAGCATTCGCGGAATGCGCGATAACGAGACTGAGAGAGAGAAAGAGAGATAGTTTGCGAACTGCGTTCGTTTCGAAATATTTAAGTGGAGATTATCTCGCTTTGTCAATAATTCTCGCGAGTGCTCGCTGAATCGAGAGAGATCGAGTTACCGTAATTTGCGGGAGAAGCGGACCGATGCATCATCATCCGCGCGCGACGTGCGCAACTTCAATGACGCGCTCGTTGTCCGCAACTTCAATGACGCGCTCGTTGTCCGCAAAATATGTTCGAGACAAGTGTATCTCATTATGGTACGACGGTAAGGAGCAGCGCGCCGTGACAGCGCGCGACTCATCCAAACTTCCTGTACACCAGACCGTTCCCGTTGCAAACCAGCGCGCGATGGCAACGATCGGGAATCAAGTACGTATACATGTCGCGCCGATAGCAAATGTCCTCTGCGAGAGTCATCAACAGCGAGAAACTATAAATGTTTTTCGCCCTCATCTTCCGGTTGTGTAACTCGTAAACACGCATCCGTGGTAATTTCATTTCGCCGTGAGATGTCGATAGTTAATTAAGATCACGGGACAAAAAAAGGATCTCTCTCGATCCTTGAAAGGTTTTTTTTTTACTTCCTCGGTAATTCATTAATTTATTTAACAGAGACCGAGAAAAAAAAAGTAAGATTCGCTGACAACGCGCGAATATACGTTTTATAAATTAATAAAATTAATAAAATATAATAGATAATTAACTCGATATCTCTGTGTGCTTGTTTATGTTATAAATTACTACACGTGTAACGGCGCGCACAGACGATCAATGACGGAAGCGGAATAATGAATGCGCGATTGCGTGAAGATTAACAACAACACGCGTCGTTGTTGATTTGGTTTGTGCGCGTCGATAAAACGCGAAGTGGCGCACTTTTTTCTTGAAGAGAGCGGGGGGATAGGGGAAAAGCGCGTTTATTTTTTATTTCGCGACTTCTTTTCCGGCGCGACCGGTGCAAAATTGATTAAAAACGTATCGATTTAATCTCGCGCCATACACGACACACCCGTCTCCGCGTTTTATAAAATAGCGCAAAGAAATAAAAAAAAAAGACCGAAGCAAAGTCGCCGGTCAAACGCACAATTCTCCTCCCTTGCGCTAAGGCAAAAAAAAATGCATAAACGTTCGCTCACAAAAGGCAGATCAGATAGAATAGGAGATGAAGTTACGGTATTCCGATAAGAATGCAGAATCGAAGGTTTTTCCTTTTTACGGCAAGGTTGTGCGTTTGATATTGACACCCGCGCGCCTCGATATTCTTTTATGTCGCGCCGGAAATAAAAACGTCGACGGAAAATGGACTGCGACTTCGTGTGAAAGTGAAATCATTCCAGCGCGCGCACGTGCGTCGTAAAAGATCTGCGAAGTAAAATTATCAAATAAAAAAAATTTGTTCGCACTTTTTCTAAAAAAAAAAAAAAAAAACAATATACTGCACAAGACAAACGACACCCCGGTGACACTTATTAAAAAATTAATTGAAAAAAAAAAAAAAAAAAAAAAAAAAAAAAAATTTACACATGTGTTAAATATATATAAATTTTCATATCTAAATTTGTTTTTTAATAACATGTTTTTGTTTGATTTTAAATAGTTTTAAATTGTTTAAGATATATTTAATTACTAGTTTCTAACTTTTTGTAAATAGTATATAATACAATATACACACATAAAATAATACAATATATAATATATATAAAATATATATAAAAAATTAGAAACCAATAATGAAAAATATATCTCAAACAGCAGTTGAAACATTGATAAATGTTACGATTAATATTTACATACATATCCAATAAATATTTTTTAAATAAATATCCAGTCATTAAGACATTTATCTCTTATTACACAAGTGCGTGTTTTAATAAATTTTATTTTGCCACAAAAGCGATAATAAAATTCTATCTATCGTTGCCACATTCATCATTCTTTTTTTTTTTTTTTTTTTTTTTTTATCTCGTGTCGCATCGTCACAAATAGTTTTGTTTCGTTTGTCACCGGCGCGCATTGACAACGATACACACTCGCGTCGATTAATAAATCGCCCTCCGTCTGGCGAAGTTCCGCGCGCGTTCGTGCAACCGTTTGTGCAACTGTCGTCTGCGTTCGCGTTGGTAACCGCAAAGTACGAGCGGTCGATCCCTCGTTGTATCTCGCCGAGTCACCTCGATGAAAGCCGAGATCCCGTCGGTCGACGATCCCTTCGACAACTTCTGCATCGCGCACAGCACGAACAGGCTTTACAACGGATTCCCTCAGCGCATTGCGGCGATGCAACTCGATGTCACTCAATGCCCGTGCATGCAACACCGCTATCTTACGCCCGCAGTCATTTCTCGTGTCCTTACACAAGAGCGAGACGCCTCGAAATTGCCTCGGCTCATTTCACTTCGCCGCGCGCGCAACAAAATATAGCGGGAATAAGATTGATAAGTATCCGAAGCGACGCACGCACGGCAACGATGTTCACACATTGCTGTTGTTGTCGTCGTTGACAAGTTCTTCGGAAGAAACGCTGGTTCATTATCGCACTCGGGCCGCTCGACAGCTCTTCAGATAGTACCGAGCCATTTACTCGGCTCTTATTCTCGACATCGATAACTCCCCGTCGTTGAAGAGAAACAATTCTTTTCACCGAGTCATTTATTTTCAGATCCGGAAATAAGTGGAAATCGCGCATCATTTGTCGCGTCTGGCACGGACACGACGGATGAAGCGGCAACTTGCAGCCGAGGTCAACAAATTTTGGCAATTGCAACAGCTGAAACGCGAGAGCATTGGCCGCGCTCAGCAAAATCGCAGAACGCGCTTAGTAAGCGTTTTGCGATTACCTCCACTCGTCAGTGACGTGTGTTTTCGTATTAGCAATAGATCATAGAGCAAGAAGAGGCACTCGTAAATCTAGAGACTATCGCAAATAATAAACACAAAAACGTAAAAATTCTGCTGAAAACGCGGCAATTGTCCTGAATTTGTCCGCCGAGAGTCCACTTAGTCGCGCGCAAATCCAACGAGTCCAGCGTTTACTGTCGCTATCTATGCGTTTCGGATACTTATCAATCGCCCCTTCCGTTCAAACTCCCCTTATCTATAGTTTAATTTGCATATCTTCGTAACAACATCGGAACACGCAGTTGTAAATAATATGCGTGCATGTTCTCGGTAAAACAAAAAAAAAAAAACTTTATTCGAACTTGGAAATACAGAAATAATCGAGAAGATTGAAGTAGACGCGATTTAAATTTATTGCCAATAGAGAGCGTCTTACATCGCATGATCAATTATCTCGTGCCGGAAATCGCAAATCGCTGCGTTATCGTAATCGCAATTACATCATTTACATACGTAACTCGCGCACGATCGTGTGTGCGAAGGAAAACTTCAATTTTATTTTACTAGCAAAAAAAAAAAAAAAACAAGCACGCGCATGCTGTTATTATATTTTTCTTTTAACGTGTTGTGTCAGCGAACACAACTTGTCACCGCGAAGACAGCTAATATATATATATATATGTATTAACATACAAAGATGTTTTTTCGGGTTTGAACCGCGTTAGTGTTATTTTTATACCGACGTTTCGTGAACATTACAGCTCACTTCATCAGGGTTTAAAGAGCAGCCTGATACTACAGTAAACTCTAATAAAGTGAGATGTCACGTTCACGAAACGTCGGTATAAAAATGACACTAACGCGGTTCAAACCCGAAAAAACATCTTTGTACTTATGTTAATACTACACACCGCGGAAGCATCAAATATTAGATTATATATATATGTCTTACAAACCATATAATACACATATGAGAGATGTCAAAAATAACTCGTAAAAATTAAACTCGAAAATTAGTGAGAGGGAGGAGTAACACCACGTGACTAAAGTCACGTGACAAGGAAAAGAGTAAAAAAAAGAATATTATATATATATATATATAATATATATATATATATATATATATATATATATATTATATAT